>NW_027280356.1:0-67500 GCF_046629955.1 Centroberyx affinis
TTCATCTACCTGCACATCCTGCTGGAGGGCGCTGTGTACGCAGAGTTCACCTACGAGGTGTTCGGCTTCTGCAGGGAGATGGACACCACTCTGACCAGCCTGTCTGTGCCTTACGTCCTGCTGGCCGTCAAGTCCCTCTTCTTCTACCTCTGCATCAAGAGAGATCCAGGTTTTTAACTGGTTTTAACTGTCACACATGCTCCTTAGCAATGGGATGTAAGATTAAATGACATGAGAAAGGCCAGGGAAATGCCTGACTTGTATTAGTGTAAGACTTGTACACCTTGACATTTAGAAGGGAAGTCTGCGTTCATCAGCTGACATCCTAACCCAAACTCTTACCCTAACCCAGATGCCACAGACTTATTTGTTATGAGTGTGCGGCTATACTTTAAAGTCTTTAGCCATCTCTGGACGTCATTAGTATTACCAGGGGAGATCCGTAATTTGATTTTACCCATTTACGCCGGTAATTTCAGTCGGTTATCTGGAAGGTAAAATCATTTTCTGGGGGATCCTGGTAATCCCCGGACACGTCACACCAGGTCACCCACAGTACAACAAAACACACATATACTCTTTTTTTTCCATTTCCATTATTGTATATTTTTATTTAGTCTGTTTGAGTGCTGTTCCGTATCCGATTTGTATTTTTTTCCCCCGCTGCAACAATCTAATTTCCCCACAAGGATCATTAAAATTTGATCTAATCTAATGCAGTAGTGGGTAATTTCAGGTAATTTAATTTATTTAACTTGATCCGGAGGTGGGTTGACGGATGAAAAAATAACATTCATGTGGGTTTCAGTGAGCGTTTCATCTGATAAGTAAGAGTGAGGTGTAGAAGTCCTTAACTCCTACAGTATGTGCGTCATGTTAGTATAAAGTTTAACGGGGCATTATTTCCTCTGAACCCCCCTCTCCTCTCTCCTCTCTCCTCTCTCCTCCTCCTCTCTCCTCTCTCCTCTCTCCTCTCTCCTCTCTCCTCTCTCCTCTCTCCTCTCTCCTCTCTCTCTCCGACAGGCACAGTGACGAAGAAGCGGGTCGCCGGCCAGCTGCAGATTTATCCGTACGACCGGAGGATGTTTCACCCCGGAGTCTCCTGTCCCACCTGCCAGCTGCTCAAACCCGCTCGCTCCAAACACTGCAGTGAGTACATTGTTGAATACGTTTGTTTTATTAATTGCTCTAGTCCCCAAATTAAATTAATATTGCATTCATGATTGCTTTCAACACCATTACAACACATTGTACATGTCCTTAAAAAACCCCGGGATATCCATTTTCCCACAGCTAAATTTTAATTGAAATTAAGCAGCACTTAATTTCAATAAAATCTCAATTTGCTGAGTTGTTTCACCGGCTATTTTCCTAGTCGTCTTCCACTATTGGATTTTAGATTTTAGATTGGAACAAACAAGAAAATGCTGCTTTAAAACGGCTCTTCTGATTGGTTACACAATCACTGTAGGGCCGTCCCTAATCACTGAGTTGTCCTTGTACTCAAAAAATGTTTTACAGAAGAAAAAGAAATTTGAGCAACTATGATGTTACAAGTTGCAGCCTCTATTCCATTCTATTCATTCAAATATTGACTTGAACATTTGTAAATCCTGTCTGTTAATTCAAATTTAGGACACAGGTGTGTCAATATTTTCTGTGAATGTGAATTCAAATATGCAAGTTCTCAAGTGTTTTGCTACAATAATAACCCCCCCCCCCCCCACACACACACACACACACACACTCCCCCACCCCCCACACTCCTTAATTATAGCAGTGGTCTGTAATTAACACAAACAATAAAGTCTCAGTTTCACAATAGTGCATTAGAGATGAGCAAGACTCGCTAATTAGAGCACAGATCCAACAGAAAGGTCTAGTGAAGAGGTGATGTATCGCCATGGTGAATACTGGATGATGATACTGCTTTGTCATTTTTTTTTGGAATGTAAACAAGAATTTTTAGCCTTTGTAGCTGAAATAATAATAATAATATCTTTATTTGTATAGCACGTTTTAACAAGACTGTTTACAAAGTGCTTCACAGAATAAAAAGGCATAAAAACAAAGAAATAAAACAATCGTAAAAAGGACAACAAAGGATAAAATTTAAATACACAGAAGAAAAAGAAAAAAAAACACTAAATACCACCAGCTAATTAAAAGCAATGGTAAAAAGAAAGAAATGTGTCCGACATCGGAGTGTCTTGAAATGGAAATGAATGAATTTTTGATCCAAACGAGAGTAAAGTGAGTTTTTAAAGCCAGAAATCTCAGCACCTGGCCATGTAATCATTAGGTCATTGGTACTGATCAATAACCCTATCACCCCTTACTCCAGATATATTATGGTTGTTTTTTTCCTACGGGGCAGTAGAAATCTCATACTCATTGCCCCTTTGATATCTCAGCTGACTGTCTGAACACACACTCTTGTTTTCCAGGAGTGTGCAACAGGTGCGTCCAGCGTTTTGACCACCACTGCGTCTGGGTGAACAACTGCATCGGGGCCCTGAACACGCGCTACTTCCTGCTCTACCTGTTCAGCGTGTGCGCCATGGCGGGGGACATCGCCCTGCTGACGGGGGACATGCTGCTCCACGCCGTGCTGCGTTCAGGGCTCCTGAGGGCCAGCTACCTCGACGAGCACGGCCAGCAGCAGCAGGCGGGGCCTCTGTTCGTCATTCAGGTGAGACTCAATGCTGTTGTAATAATGTGAGAACTACCTGCTGATGTTGCAATCATCAAGACAGCATAAATAGTTTTTTTTCAGGCTATAATATCACACATTAATCAGTTTTCGGTAGTTAAACTGATTGATGAAGGCCATATCGCCAAATCATGATAATCGTAATAGCAATAGGAATAGGGTTTTTGTTTTTGTTTGTTTATTGACACAGACGATACACATACACAGCAAGAAATATACATATTAGAAACTCCATCCCACTTTCCTCCTATAGAGATGATCACCATGCTTCATAAATTTACATATTGAGGAAAAAAATGATTTTCTCAAAACTACTACAGTAAAACTCCTTAATGCTTTAACATACTGAGTTCTTATTAATACCACCCATGTTATGTGAAGACAAGTATTTTGACTGCTAATTATTGCATTAATTAGCTCAATTAATTGCCTCATTAGCATAACTGATTATGTTTAATATATCATGGTGATTATGGCAGCTCCAGTGCCTCTTGTAAAGGGCTTTTATTAGCTCCTATCTTAAATAATGTTTAATGATTCATACTTTCATGCCAGTAATCATTTTGTCAGAGTAGGAGTCATATTTTTCAATAGTTTATCTTATTTTTAACTCTTAAATAGTTGTGTTTGTCTTCGCTCTGTCCCCCCGCCTCTCCTTCCCACAGCATCTGTTCCTGACTTTCCCCCGGATCGTCTTCATGCTGGGCTTCCTGGTCTTCGTCTTCTTCCTGCTGGCGGGTTACGCTCTGTTCCACTCCTACCTGGCGCTGGCCAACCAGACGTCTAACGAGTGGTACAAGAGTCGAGGCTTCGTCTGCCGGCACTGCCGCCCGGCCGCGGCGGACCACCTCTGCAGCCCGGCGCCCGACCGCTCCAGAAGACACTACTACAGCAGAGGGATCGTCCAAAACCTGCGAGAGATTTTCTTCCCTCCACGACCCGTTCATAAAAAGGACAACTGAAAAACACTGGCTTGTATTGCATTATGCTGCGTTCAAGTCCCGATGGATTTACCAACCAGGAAAACAGTTCACACCAGGTTCCTAGAGGTGATTACAAGTAGGACATGTGGGATTTTGTTGCGGAAGTGTCACACACCGCGTCCTATCCACTGATGTCGGCAGTCCAATAAATAAAAATCTAAATTATCAGTTATATTCACGAGAAATGTCTGCTGCAGTTCGTTTATGGATGATTTTAAATTCATAAATAAGAAATGTTTTGGATGTGGCCGTTCCAACGAATTAAACACTTGAACGTTTCCAAGTTGAGGCAGTTGTGGCATTAGACACATTAACACTGCTCTTGAATGTGTTGTACTTTATATGTTTTTTTATGAGGTAATGTTCTATTTTATGGGGAGCTGGGGATTTGAATAAATTAATTTTTTTAATTAATCAGTTTCTAGAGTTTAATTTCCTTCCCTCTGTCATTGATGTGTGACAGGACGGTTGCACCTACATACAAGAAGTTATTATTGCACATGAGGACCATGAGGTAATTGATGATGCATTCACATGCTGTCGGATATATCGGAAAAACTACTTTCCTACTTGGAAATCTCCCACGAATACCATTCAAAGTCAGATAATGAAGCTGGGAAGTTGAAAGTTTTCGCAGTTTTCCAAGTTATGACGTTATAATAACCTCCCAGCAAACACGGACGGACCCGGACGAATCAGTGAGAGCCCAATAGGGGCCAGATCAAGTCATATCATGACTAGTCAGATATGGCCCAGAATATCACCCTATTTCAACTCACATAAATCCTAGAGAAAAAAGACTTTGCCACTGAAATCTCCACGAGGATAACTAAATGGTTGTAATCGAGGTCAAATAACGTATTTTTCAGTCTGATGCGTTCTTATCCAAAATCTGACTATCTGACCAGCACTGTCATGTTCCTTGTGTAACATCAGAAACATCATTTGCCTTGATTTACAAGCTGATTTCGCGGAGGCGTAAAAATTCATAAAGCCTATTCTTAAATTGCGAGGATAACACTGCAGCAGAATATCTGCGTAGGTGACCAATTCACAAAGCACTGTTCAGTCACTGTTGCAAGCATCATACAATGTCATTTTTGGGGGGAATCCTGAAGTTGTAGCTCCGTCTTGCACATCTTCTGCGAAGAAGCTATGAGTGTTGCCAGATTGGGTCAATTGAACTGCTTTTGGTTGCATTTTTGGGCTAAAAATGCACTGGAAAATGGTAAATGGAAAATGGTAGTTTAGGTCTTGAAGTAGTTTAAGCATTGAAATGTAACGTTTTGGGCGGTTTTATGCTTTTTGGCGATTTTTGGAAAACATTGGGCGGGTTTTTGCCAAACTATCTGGCAACACTGGCTACAACGAACACTAGTTTCTCCAGCCTGCAGCAAACGAGCGAGTACTTTTCAGTAAGCAACGTTACCTTACTTTAATTAAATTAACGGTTGAATCATGCGAAAACTCTATGGCAATGAAGTGTATATGTAATGTACTTAATCAAAGTAGCTTGCTAGCTAACGCGTTAGCAAGGCTAGTGACTAGCAAGCTAGCTGTGTTGTACTGAAATCGATCGCATGTCTAACAATGTTAGCAAGCAAGCTGCCTTTAGCTCGTCGGCTACGTAGTCTTTCAGTGATGTCCAGGACTAGGCTACGTAGCTCGTCGGCTACGTAGTCTTTCAGTGATGTCCAGGACTAGGCTACGTAGCTAGCGTTAGCTGGCTCATAGCCCTGCTGCTGCCAGCTACACATCATTGAAAGTATCCACCTTGCCTCCCGCTGTGTGGGACTGAGCTCGCTCGAGCTAAATTATAGTGTTAACTTTCAGCTGGGTCCACTAAGACCGAGGTGGAAGAATAGCGTGTACTTACAACAATGTTATTGATAGGTGTTTTATTTTGAGCTAAAAGTTAGGTTTTGAGGTTCTGACTATGTTAATTATTTTCAATTACAGAAGCGGTGAAACGGTGGGACAGGTCGGCGACTGACCATAGTGTCACCCTCATAGTTGGCGACTATCTGAAACATGCCCCTGGGAGGTCTGGTGGTGGGGGGTATAGTAAGAGTGCAGCCAACAATACACCTTAAGATACCCCATCACCATGACCCCATGTGTTAAGTGTTCAAGTTAAATTCATGTTCAAATTTTAATAAATATATATTTTCACAATCTACTGTTGTACTGCAAAATGACTGAGTTAAACATTAGTATGTAGATGAGCATTTTAGAAGAAAAGTTGTCTATATTTGTGATCACATATTTATTGCCCTTGTATTTTTAGACAGTGCCAGTTTTTGCAAAATGCCAAAGTTAATAGTGCACTTTTTCCACCTCAGTCTCGCTCTGGATTTAAAGTAATGTATAAATTAATCTAGCAAGGCAAATTAGTAAAAGGGAGCAAGGCACCAAGCAGATTACGTCATGATGACGTTGTGATGAAGTCTTTCAGTGATGTCCAGGACTAGGCCAGATCACAGCCGATATGGGGATGATTTAGACGTCATTTCCAGGACGTTGTCACCAGGACGTCATCTCGACGACTTTTTAATGACCCTAACCGGCCGTAGAACAGGCTGTTTTAGGTCACTAAAAAGTCGTCGAGATGACATCCTGGTGATGACGTCTAAATCATCCCCATATCGGCTGTGATCTGGCCTAGTCCTGGGCGTCACTGAAAGACTTCATCACAACGTTATCATGACGTAATTTGGCTTGCTGGGCTTTAACCTTCTCAACATGCTGGAAAATCTAAAAAGTTTTGTGTCATTTTGTGTATTCAGATGCAGACTGTCATAACGAACATATGTTTAAATCAAGTTCGTTATTAGCTGGTTAAGCTGCAGCCTCCATGTTGGTTCATGGTTTGTCTTCTGGGTTTGACTTTCCAACAAAATATCACTCAAATGTATTTTTCCTCTCAGGTGTTTTGCATCATTTTGGCGCTTTCGGATTCTATCAAGATAACAAAAGAAAAAAATAAATAAAATTAAGTTAATTGTCAATAAATTTAAAACAGTTTCACTAAATTCAAGCTCTCCCTATCTTTCCAAAACACATCATTTTTCACCCTTATTCATTTTCACGTCACGACTGAAAGGGGGGCGGGATCTGGAATCACTTATTTGCTGCTGTAAAATTATGTAACGCTCGCGGTTTAGCAGCCGGCTTGAGTTTGAGCCGGAGTTTTTTTTTTTTGTTTTTTTTATTGAACAATTTCCATGTACAAACATCATGGCTTAGAAATCTTCACAATATACCAATAGGATCAGATGCATACCAAAAAGACAGAAAAAGACAATTCAAAACAGACAAGAGATTGAATAATATTAGTATAACAAAAAGAAAAATGAAGAACTTAAAGGGCTAGGGGTTTTTTTGTAAATCATATTCTTCTATTATACTAAAAAGTTCCATTGCATTTTTATTTTCCATGACTTTAAGGGCTTTTATGTAAGAAAGAAACTCATAATGAAATACACTAAACTTAGCTTTCACTTTCATATAATTCGATTTGTGTATATAAAATTTTCCAAGAATAAGAATGTTATTAACCAGAAAGTCATCTTTTCTATTGTCCATGACAAGTCCATAAACAATGTCCTTTTGAGAAAAGTTTTCAAGTTGAAAAAGCCTTTGGGTAAAGCCAGTCATGTACATCAAGCCATAAAGCTTCAGAATACATACATCGGAAAAATAAATGATCAGTAGTTTCAGTATCATCACAAAATACACAATTATCGGTTTCAATTCCAAATCGTTCCCCGGATGTCGGAGTTTGTCTCCGGCACGTGAACGCACTGTTTGTCCCCTCTGTGTCGCTGTCCCTTTAAGCCGGTGCGGAAGTATCAGTAGAATTGATGCAACTGTGGTGGAAGGTCAGGTTTTTTTTTTTACTCGTTGAATTTCAGTACTTAGTCAAGTGTAAAACCACGCTAGCCGCTTGAATCAGTTGCTGGCCACGAAGCTGAAGCAGGGCGTGTTTACTGGATTGTTTATGATTGTCGTGAGTTTGCTCGGTAACGGAAGAAAAGTGCAGCACGAGCCAGAGAGCACCGCAGCTATTTATTTTTGAACCAGACAGTACGAGTCTTCCCGGATGGCTGGATCGAAATGCACCCGGCTGAGCGGCGCGCTGGTCAAACAGCTGCTGGACACCGTGGACAGCGTCCTGTTTGACTGCGACGGGGTCATCTGGCGAGGGGACCAGGCCGTCCCGGGGGCCGCCGAGGTCATCAACCTCCTCAAAGAGAACGGCAAGAAGGTGTTTTTCGTCACCAACAACAGCACCAAGACGAGAAAGATGTACGCGGACAAAATGGCCCGCATGGGATTCAACGTGACGGAGGACGAAGTGTTCGGGACGGCGTACTGCTCCGCCGTGTACCTGAAGACGGTGTGCAAGCTGGACGGGAAGGTGTACCTCATAGGGAGCAACGCGCTGAAGCAGGAGCTGGAGGCGGTGGGGATCCAGCAGACCGGGGTGGGACCGGACCACATATCAGGGGGGCAGATCGACTGGGCCAACGTGCCCCTGGACCCCGAGGTGAAGGCGGTGCTGGTCGGGTTTGACGAGCACTTCAGCTACATGAAGATGAACAGGGCGCTGCAGTACCTGACCCAGCCCGGCTGCCTGTTTGTGGGAACCAACACCGACACCAGGCTGCCGCTGGAGGGGGGCAAGGCTGTCCCAGGTAGGGACACACAGTGTGCCATCACACAGTTGGTTGTTTAAAGCAGATTATCATAGTACAACACCTGTTCACCAGAGTTAATAGGACTTCTAGTGCTGAAACGATTATTCGATCTACAGAAACGTAACCGATCATAATCTTGATAATCGATAAATAATTTAGTCATTAATGAAGCAAAAATACCAAACAATTGCTGCTTTCATCCATTTTATATCATTATAAAACGAATACGTTGTTTTTGGCTGCTGGCCAGAATAAATAAGCAATCAAAAATCACTTTGGGCACTCATAACTTGTGATGGGCATTTGTCATTATTTTTTGACATTTTATAGACTAAACAATTAATGGATTAATTGAAAAAATAATCAATAGACTAATCCATAACGAAAATAATCCTTAATTGCAGCCCTACTTCTAGATACTTTAGTACTGAATTCAGTGGATTAGAATTTACAAGTGTTCCCACACTCACTTCCACATCAAATTCAAAGACTTCTCAATGACTTTCAAGGTCTTGTTTGGTGAAATTCAAGGACTCAAAGAGAGCATATTTTAGGGTCAGACATGACTGGTCAAAATTAGATATCATATAGGCCTCTTTCTTGAGTTATGTTCTCGTCAAGTCAAGAAACAATGGTGAAATCATTCATTTTAAAGCTGAACACGGGTGCTATATCAGTGCAAATATCCAGCACAGGGTTTAAAGTGTAAAGTGTTGATCCTAGATGAAGAGAGGTCCAGACAGCCATGATGATGATGAACTGATGATACTGATGAAGCTCTCCTCACCTTCTGACCCCCCCCACCCCCCACCCCCCTCCCCCTCCCAGGTACCGGCTGCCTGCTGCGGGCGGTGGAGACGGCGGCCCAGCGCCAGGCTCAGACGGTGGGCAAGCCCAACCACTTCATGTTCGACTGCGTGGCGTCCCGGTTCGGCCTGGACCGCAGCCGCTGCCTGATGGTCGGCGACCGCCTCGACACCGACATCATGCTGGGCTCCAACTGCGGCCTGAAGACCCTGCTCACGCTCACGGGGGTCAGCACCGTGGCGGACGCCGAGGCCCACCAGAAGAGCGGCAGTGCGGAGAGGCAGGGGATGGTGCCGGATTACTACGTGGAGAGCATCGCCGACCTGCTTCCAGCTCTGCAGGGATAAATCCATCCAGACTGTAGCCGAGTTGAAATAAACCCGAGGATTGGCTAGCCTATCGCAAGCCAGGGTCCATTGTCTCTTCCATTGTCTTTTAAAAGAGATTAGCTTTATTAAAATCATCTAAGAGTCAGAACCGAGCAGCACTAGACTCTTAACCGACTGGTGTGGCTGTCTGATGAGACAAAGACTCTGAACTCTAAGAGAGACTATCCAGGTTTTATCATCAACTTTGTCTTTTACTGTTGGGTTTAAGGTGGAACAGAGACTAGAAAACTAAAACTTTATTAATTAAATCACTATTAAAACCCGTTTATTACGACACGGTATGAATGATTGGCTCCTCAGTATGTAAGAACAATGATTTCCAGTATTGATTAAATGTGCTTTTAAAACTGTTTGAGTTAGTAGGAGGAGGGTTAAAGGAGGGAGGTGTGTGTACTTAAAAGGCCCTTATCCTGTCTGTGATGCAATCGCCCCCTTAAGCAATGAAGTCAAACACTGGGGGGAGCATGCAAAAGAAATGTCAACGATTTGGTAATACATGTGTTCAGCTTTACAGTTCTATTTCTGTATTTGTAAATAACAGGCAGGGAAATGGGATGAGATGCACTGGACCGGTCTGACAATACCTCATCAGGAAATAACTATATAGTGTCAGCTATATAGCATCAAGCTCTTTACACAGGATTTACTTGTGTGTCTTTATGTCTGATACAGTTTACTTATAACCCTCAGCGTGTAATGCTGGTATTTACACTCAGCTCCATGGGTTGGTGCAATGATACCCGGTTTTGTTTTTTGTTGTTTATGTCTATGTAATGTCAGTTATCCTTGTTGAATCAGCCATTAACAGAATGTAGGGATGGGACGATCTGCTTATTGCATGACAAAATTTGATACGCAATATGGGGTTCACGATTCGATACAAACACAATACAATATAATAAATAAAAGTTCAATGACAACAAAGTCTGACTGTGCAGAATTATATTTATTTCTGAACCACAAATCTTTCTAGCAATGGCATTGGCTGCTAGTGCAAATAATAGAATTTCAATGGCGAGCCTATGAAATTTGTCATTACAAATTTGTGATTGCAGAATAAAATATTGCGATTCATTTTTCTGCCCCACGATACTTATCGTCACATTTTTGTATTGCGATGTATTGAATTTCGTTATATCGCCCATCCCTAACAGAATATTCACATTTTAAAGGGCAATGCAATCTTCTTTTTTTTACCATCCACTGTTCCTAACCTGTCCTTGGTCCTTGGCAACAGTATTCCTCTTGACCCAAAAACACTGAAAACACTGGTGAAATCATAATAAAACATATACTTTTACTAAATCAGAGTCTACTCTCTGTGGCGTTACGTCTAAAGTGAACACAAGCACCTTTTCCCACCAAGTCTTAAAGTCACCTTGGTCTGTCAGCGGCTGGACGCAGCAGCAGTCAGGACCTCGTATCACCTCTCCCGTGATGACAGAGGCCGTCCACGCTGCGCCTGTCTCACCCCTTTGTCCATTGTCCGGGTCGGGCTAGCCGGCCAATTGCCGTCACGTGTGTATGTGTGTGTGTGCGCGCACGTGTGTGTGTGTTTGAGTAGTGTGGGCGCAGGGGCAGTGGAAACAGGTAGAAGGTTAGAGGAGCAGCTGCCATCTTAAGCAGGGGAGGGACACAGTAGGAGGGGATGGCAGGGACACAAAAGCTTGCAAATTGAATTTGGCAAGATTGATGAAGTTTTGTGTGAAGGGGTGCCTGTTTTGGGAGGGAAGCTGAGAGACCATGGGTGGAGGAGGGGGTGGAGGAGGAGGAGGAGGAGGGAGGGATGGTCTGAGGTCCGCAGAGACAAAGAAGAGCCGGCCAGGTGTACTGCAGAGCCTCAGTCAGTGCTGGTCATGACCACAGCTCCATGCCGGTAGCTGTGAGAAGGGAGCAGACCGAGTGAGGAGCCGTCACGGGACACAGGATGGTGAGGTGCTGGAAACATTCAGACAACAGTTTGGAGGAAGCGCAATGCACGGTAAGCAAGTGTCTTTTAATGCCTCTGCACAGCTCAGCAGCTAATCGACTCTGGAAAGTTGGAGCTGGAAGCTACATTTTTTTGGTTACAGGTCGGAGTGTCTACCAAAAATTCACCAGCCACTTTCTCTATTTTACCAGCCAACTAGATTTGTATAAGATGGACCTCCAAAAGATAGTTAGTTAGAGTTACCGCCACTAGGGATGGGACGATCCGCTTATCTCTCAATATGAGTCGATACGCGATATGGGGTTCACGATTCAATACAACCACGATACGATGTAATAAATAAAAGTTCAACGACAACAAAGTCTGACTGTGCAGAATTATGTTTATTTCTGAGACAAATCTTTCTAGCGATGACATTGTCTTGCTAGAATGTAAACAACTTAAAAATGTCATTACAAAGTGCAAATAATTTAATTTTGATGTAAAGCTTGTGAAATTGTCTACTAGTACAGCAGAATAAAGTGGAGCTAATATCACAATAAATTTTTCTTCCCCACGATACGTATTGTCACATTTTTGTATTGCGACATATTGAATTTCAATACATCGACCCATCCCTAGCAGCCACAGTCAAAATTTACCATAATTTGGCTGGTGGCTGGTGTTAATTTCCTATCCTGGTAGAGGTTGATGTATACATACTACAATAGGATGTCAAATATATATCGCCATAGTTTGAGCGATGGTTCTTCTGTGATACTGTCTCGTCAGGATGGGGGCCCAGCGGTGTCCAGCCGGTTCCCACACAAGGCATTCTGGGTCAGCCTCTCAGCCTCTCTGCTCCTGGTCATCGTTGCCCTCGGTTTGACGGGGCATCTTGGGCTGCCGCCGCTCCGCTCGCAGGTGAGAGACGCGCCTCATCCAGCACGCTAAACATCAACCGATTTACCCTGTCGACTGCCCCGCCTGATATTCTGATCTGAAATCTGTCCTGCATCAAGAAGCTTTCGACATAATCAATTACATTCATCTGAAGTGCGTCCATTAAATCTGTCCCTGTTGCTGTAGTCTTTACAGATTGTCCGAATCACAGTTCCAGATCAGACCGGGACTCTGATCAACCAGTCGGCGGTTGTGGACCAGCAGAACGACCTGGTGACCTTTTCTGTGACCTCACCAGCAAATCACACGTCCACCGTGCTCTTTGATATCAAACATGTGAGTACAGGTCATCTGTGTTGTTGTACTTCGGTGTTCCACATCCCCGTGAGGTCTTATGTGGTTTCTTTACAGTGAGTTCAGAAATAATGTGATTGATGTAATAGCTGAAAGAAACTAGTAGGTCTACAAGTGGATTTTGGGAGAGAAGTCTCAATGTCTGCTGTTGTGTTTCATAGGGTTTGATATGTTACAAGCCTGTCGATCAGGAGAGCTGCTTCCTGCGTAAGATGGAGAAGTCCGACTATGAAAACGTGCACTCCCTCCTCCGTGAGTCAGCACACAAGGTAATAACGCAACGACATTTCAACACGTGAGAAGTGATGTTATACAATAGGATCTCCCTCCCTGCGTGCAGGATATTCGAGACTACATAGTGTAACAACAAAATGCAGTTGGCCAAATTAAGCAGAAGAAAGTCGGGGTTGCCCTTTTAGCTTTGCCAGGCTCCTCTAAAACCCCCTGTGTTGTCAGACTCACTAATGTGTGAACTGGCATTAGTGGTTTCTGAGTGTGACTCACAGCTTATCCCCAAAGCACTGCCTCCACTCAGCCACGACCTGCTGGATTTCATATGTTTTGCATGACTTCCTCACTCCTCTGCCGCGCCGCACAAAGGAAGGGGTAGTAGCAGTGAAGCAGACAGGACCTTGAAGGGCCCTATAGTCTCTCTCCCGCTCTCTCTCTCCTCCATGGCTGAATTCCTCAGCACATCTGATCCTCCCAGCCCCCTCTCCGTGCCCAGGATCTTCTTACAGGAGGCTACAGCAGCAAGCCTGAGCCCTGGAGCCCGCACAATGGACACTCTGTCTGAGGGCTTTTTAGCTTTTAAGGCTCCTCTGTTGGATTAAAGTACAGCCTGATCCGTTGGGTAGTCAGGGACGGGCCTGCACGCTCGATGGCAGATACCTGGACCGCACAGTGACAGGACACAACCAAATCTCTGCCATCTCTAAATTTGTAGTCCGATGATTGATGTCCATACTCTTAAAGCTTGGCTTAAGTGCTCAGTCGGTTCTGAATTGAGTAGTTACCCTGGGGTATGATTTGTGTGGGATCTACAATCTTAATTGTGATTTGACAATATGAGCAGATGAATGGCGAAGGCTATGGGGTAAATCGAGACTGGAGAAGTGATGTGAGACCATGGAGGCTAAACTGAGAGGGAGTTCTGTTCCCCCTGTCTTATCATCTGTTTGTGCAATACCCCATTTCCACACAACAAAAGCAACAGTTGAGAGTCTCAGAGTGTTTTTGTGACGCGTGAGAGTCCTGTCTCTCATGGTGTCACATATCTCATAGAGACAAGTCCTCAGTATTCAAACCTAGCCGTCGATTGTGCTCATTTAATCTTTGAGAGGTGGGATAGGCCCGTATGGGTGCAGGGGAGATGTGAGGTGAGGTTTTGCCCGTCAGCACAATAGTCTTTTTGGGTCTTTTAGAGCAGAGGAAAACAGATTGTTACATGACCCACTCAAGCATAACAGAACTTTAAGTGGTCCACTATCAGAGCTCATCACCAGTGTAAGTGGGGCAATTACACACAGCCTTTGTGGTAAATAAGAGCGCAAATAGGCAACCTTGCTGACCTCATAGGAAAAGATATCAGCCTAATAGCAGCTTAAGTTTCAGGTCAATCGCAATCTCGGTTTCATTTTGACTGCTTGTCATCTCGGTCATCATATCTTCCCTGTTATGACTCCAATTTGCTGTCATTTTATCTCGTCATTATGACTGGAATATGACTTCTCACACTTATTGAATAACACCGCTGCTTAGGAGTTTCCATTCTCTCCTGCTGAAAACAAGACTGCTCCTCTCTGTGGATTTCTGTCAAGATGTGATGATACCCAACAGGCCGGACATGTCTCTTCCCTCTCTCTGTCCTCAGCAGAGCCAGTTCCAGCTGTCTGGGAACGAGACCCAGAGGCAGACGGAGTTCCTGGGGGTGCTGGGAGCAAGTCAGGTGGATGTGTCCACGCTGGAGGAGCCGCTCCAGGCTCTGTGCCGGGACAGCTCCGTCCACTGGACCAGGAGGGCCGACGGTGAGAGCAGACAAATTCTCAGTGGGCATCGACTGTAGTGAAGTGCTTTGATATAAACATCAAGTGACAGTCTGTGAGAAAAATGTTGTCACTGTCAGGTGAAAATAAAAACAGACGTGGTTTTAGCTTGATCACCATGTATTTTTGAGTTCATCCAGTTGGTTTTGAAGTGGTTTCATAAGCACAAGAGTGGCAGAATTTCCTCAACTCTTAGATGGCCGCATATATAATCATTCAATTGCAGCCAAAACACGAAAACCCAAAAGAAAAAAACTGGAGTTACGAGGTTTTCACAAGACAACAGCAGTATATTTGTGTTTGATGATCTAATTCGGGATCAATGTAGTTGGAATTTCACAGTGTATACCCATCCTTAGTTTGGGTTTTTGCATGGTTTTAGCTTCTGCTTTGTGACACTTTAAAAGATAGGAAATGAAATGGTGTCACATTTTTCACACCCAGGCACACAGTGTGGATGATTTTCACACATTATAGCACACAAGTTGGTCCTGTGGCACGCAAAGTGGTCTGTTTGTCTCTGTCTTTGGTTAGACACTGTTAGGGTTAAGGGCTTGTTTCACACTGGGGAACCCACTCCAACTGTAGGCACCCATGGTAATATATGGCAATTTGGATAAAAACGTGTTATGCTACAAATTGAGAATACACACATGGTCATAATTAATCCCAGGAGAGATATGGATGTATTTGTTAGTGCTGCCACAGACTGAGGGAGAGTAGTTTTTAAAATCAGTCGGCTAGCAGCTCTTTAAAGAAGCAACGTTAGGCAGGAACCTGATCCTAAACTATGACTCACAGTGACCTTTCGACAGGCTGAAACTCCGACCATGTTAACTGACAGCAGATACTCACCATACTGAAGTAGGATGCATATCACAGACTGATCAAGCTGCTCTAGATAAGACTTGATAAGACAGCTATATACATTTAAATTGTAAATGTAACATGTAAATGCAGAAAATTTGAATCATGTCTCTGTGAGCAACATCTTTTTGTGACTGACTCCGTCTCTCCCAATTCAATTCAAATGTGTTTTACTTGCATGAAATACATTAGTACTTACTGCCAAAGCAAAAACAACAAATAACAGATTATAACCAGATTTGATCACTAAATCAATAGACAAATTAATCCAAGGACAAACAATATGCATCTGTTTTTCATTATTAATGTCTTTCCTGTCTGAGGTTGTGACAGATAAATACATATTTTAAAGTGTGGCACACTAGGGTTTTTCTCCTAATATTGTAATTTTTCATTTGGGGAAGGTTTTTCAAAATTTCGACATACTATTTTGAATTTAGGGCGGTTTCCATTCTTTCTTCACAGTTACTACATTACAATAGGAAGTGCCGCTCTGTCTCCACCTCTCTTTGGGAGCACTGCCTACGAAAGCCTGTTCATTTTATTTATTTATTTTTATTCTCAAAGCTTGCATTAATCCAAAGCAATCCTTGACATATTGGCCTCACTCGACAGTTGAAAGCCTGTTTCTATGGCCAGGCGGTGTTCACAGAGTCTGTATCTTGTCAAGGATTTTTTTACTCAGTCACGATGGTCTGGTAATCTCCATGTCCATGTGTCTCTCTCTCTCTCTCTCTCTCTCTCCAGGCCCGGGGAAACAGAGACTGGTCTACTTCTGCATCGACATCTGCTTTCCCAGCAACATCTGTGTGTCTGTGTGTTTCTACTACCTACCCGAGTGAACAGGTATTCTTCTTCTCTCCTCCTAACCCCGCACCGGCCAAGATCAGCAGGGAAACAGAGCCGTCCTTCTCATCTCCCCGCTAAGCCAAGCGCTCCCTAAAAAAAATTAGAAAAAAAAACAAAAAAACACACCTTCGGGGGGGTCAGAACAGAAGCCACCTTTGACTGTTTCCCTTGTGCCATAAAGCCGCCAGTAAGCCAACGAACCAGCCAACCCTCCTAGTACATTTCCTCCCTTCCTCCCTTCCTTCCTTCCGAGAGAGAAGAGATGGAGACAGGCTGTCACGGTTATCGCCAAAGCCCCATCGTCACTCTCTTCATGTGTAATAGCCTCTCTGGTGGCACACTTCAGAGATTATAAAAGAAAGATCCCATTTTTGTTTTTTTGTATGCACCTCTTGTTGTATTTCCTGTAACCCCGCACTGCTGAAGAGCAATTATGTGTAACCGTTCCTGTTGCGATGGAGTGTTTTGATCTGTCCAATAAAAAAAAAAAAAAGTCTTGTTGGGTATTTTGGGCTGTTTTGTTTTCAGTAGATTGAAAGAGGGGAAGGTACTGCCAAGACTCAAGGCCAGAGAGGATTTGTATAAATTTCACTACAGTGTTGCACACAAGTCTTTACTGGGGAGGTATTTTCTGTACAGTCCTCTATCGACAATGTGACCATTCAAAGAGATCACCTTAAACCTTTTAACTTTGATTAGGAATAGAAATCATACATATATCACACATAAGAGATAATCATTTCATGGCACATACAAGCTGCATCCCAAGGCTGATGTGAATAATATGGTCCTTTTGATAAATATAGTATAAAAGCAAAGCTTTTCCTGATCCCTCTTGGTGGCACCATCACTACTGATGGGGAAATTAAAAATGACGTTGCCATAAAGAGATTTGAAAAGCATCTCCCATTGTGTGCAGAGAGTGACTAAGTTAAAAACCAAACTAGTGAATGAATGCTACCATGCATCTGCTGCATCACACATCCTGAAACTGTGACACAGACTGATTAATCATATGTGGTGCAGTTTATAAAAGAGAGTGATGGGATTATTACAGGTCGACTGCATTGTTGTTAAAAGAAAAATCCACCCAAAGATACTTGTACATTGTTATGTGTGTCTCATCAATCTGTGATTCCAGAGGTTATTTCATGATGAAGTGTTGTCATTTTTTTGGTGAACCCACTTCACCCTGCCTCGTCTACTTCTAATTCAGTTGGTGATTTCCCACATTTCCAGAATGCATTTCGACAAACCCCAGAGAACGGGCCTGAACCTGTTGCTTTTAATACATGTAGGTGGAGAGCAATGGCAGAAAGAGAGCGAGTTTTTCCAGCTGAGAAAAAGTGGGAGTCGCACCATTTACTCAAAACACAATATGTCTTGTGGTTGCACTGCATTCTGGTCTATTTACTGGTCTCTACTGTCGGTGGAGAAATTGGTCTCTCTCCTCTTCTACGATGGATTTCTCCCTGTATGATGGCTGAAAGTCTCTTGGTGCAGATTGGCTCTAGAAAGAAGCCCTCGCCCTTTGATTCTGAGGGACTGACACCAAAACCTGACGTTTACCGCTGATGTTTTAGATCGCTGAAACATTTTCTGCTATCAAACTCCATTGTAGCTGCTGGGAATATCTAACATGATGTAATGTCATCTACGTATGTTTGTCCAGTTATCCACAGGATTAATAAAAACAACAAAATCTACCCAGAAATGCAAGATACATCACCAATAGCTGTTTTATAACAGTGTTAAAGTGTTTAAGGGTGGATTTCTCTATTAAGAATACACATCTTGCTATGCAGAGTATTTAACTCAGAGGAGACAAGACTAGAGATGCACCGATCGATCGGCCGGTGACCGGAATCGGCCGGTTTTCAGCTGATCGGCCATGACCGGTGACCGGCCGATCAGTCTCATATATCCGATTCTGTGCCGGTCAAATTTAAGACAACGGTAAAAACTCCGCTATTGAGCACTTTTTTATTTTGAGATTTGTTTGAGTGAGAGTGAGAGTGAGAGAAGGTCCTGTAACCTGGTGCAGTTTTGGAGAAAATGTAAGTTATTAATAGTCAATGTTTTATTATGAACATACAATTGAATTTTAATTTTCCATTAAAGAAAAGTTACAAAAATGTTTGCGTGTGCTGTCAATTATAGTTCTTAGAAAGAAAATCGGAATCGGCCAAAATCAGAATCGGCAGGTCAGACTTTTAAAAAATCGGAAATCGGCCAAGAAAATTGCAATCGGTGCATCTCTAGACAAGACCACAAGAGTTTGATACCTGGGACAAACAACTGAGCTTCACTGTAATGTGTCTCAACACAGGGAGGCTAAGCCGAAGCAGACACAAGCCTCCACTTTCTGAAGATGATAATCACCCACATAAAAGATGGGACAATTCCCGTTGACGCCAATGGACGCGCCCCTTCTGGGAATTCAGTTTCTTTTGTGCTAACCAGCCAATCTCCTCCAAAGAGTCCATCGTTTTTTTCCATCCATATTCCACTGCTGCTGCTGCTCTTCTTCTTCTCTTTGCTCCTCTTCCTCAGCCGAGCACGCTGTCGTTGAAGGCCAGACAGACCACGGCCTTCTGGTGGCCACTGTACTCCCTCTTGATCTCCCCCGTCTCCACACACCACAGACGAGCCAGGTTGTCAGAGGAGGCTGGGAGACAGAAACAACCACAGTCATGTATTACAATTAAAGTTAAATTTCATCATGCATAAGTTATCACACCTGCTATTGTCTAAAAGTCACTTAATCTGCAACTGAATGAATGAATCTATTTTAAAATTACATACTTTTTGGTTGGTGTTTAAAATGATGGATCCTGACAGTAGCTTGATAACGAAGGCCATCACACTCAAGATTATTCTTCACAACAAATATCATAATATGAAATGACAGTGGGTCTCTAACTATAGGAAATGTGTGGTCATATGTGTCATATGAAGGTGTATTGACAATGTACTGACCGGTGACGATATACTGGGAGTCGCCAGAGAAAGCACAGTCCCACATCCAGCCTCTAGAGGTCTCTCCTGGGTTGTTGCTCTTGATGCTCAGCTCGGTCATCAGCGAGAAGTTGGACGTCCGCCAGATCTTACAGGTCTGGTCTGCTGAGCAGGTGGCCAACAGGCTGGAGATGAAGCAACATCATCATCATCATCATCATCATCATCATCATCATCATCATGACAGGAAACTAACCTTTTTGTTTTTCAGCAACAGTGGCTAGTAGATCTCCAAATTCAGCCGCCACTTTCACTATTTTAGCCAACTAGACTTTTAAAATAGAATACCATTTCGCCAAAGTAGCTGATTGAATAGACAAACCTACCAGCCAGTCAAAATGTATCTGCATTTGTCGGGTGACTGGTGTTAAGTTTCCAACCCTGATCATCATCAAATTATCTTATCCATAATATTAATTGGAATTTTCACCACATTACAGATGTTGTCAAACCTGGCATGCTAAACGTTGGATAATCTCACCATTAATGAGATAAATTAACGTTCACAAGACAATCTAATAAATTTGCAAGTTGCTCTGGAATCGATTGTTTGTGCTCAATGGTTTCTCTTGATATGTATCACTGATTATCATCATTTGCTATTAGAAAATTCACAGTCAGACGATGAATTATAGTACGGAGAGGAGGAAGACACTCACGTGGAATCGGGGCTGAACTTGCAGCGTAGGGAGTAGCGTTTGTGTGCAGGAATCTTGGTTTTGGGAATGAGTTGTGTCACCTCATCTCCGATGCCTCCAGCTAGGTTCCACACATAACAGTTACCCTGCGAGGAGACAAGATTCAGTCAGGTAATATTCATTACATTTAAACAAAGTTATCACTACTGAGATTCATTGGCAGACCCCAATTCATGCACCAGGTTTACACAACACGTGCAAAGAAATACTACAAATAGTAAATCTGATTGTCCTTCTTTTCCTTGCGTCATGACTGCGGTTTGCTGATCACTGATATGTATAAGAAATGAATGCAGCATTTGTTGTTTGTTCCAAAACTGCGGCCTGAAGTCACATTGGTGGCATTTTGCACGTGCCAAGAGCCTGTAGGCAGCTGTAATGTAACACGAGCGTCAAGGCTGTCATAAGCTCCACCAATCAGAAGTAATGCAATAACATGATAATATTGACTCAGCTGGCTTGATGAAATGACCTAAGGTCCCACTGTGTTCTATTGTTCGATTCTGAACCATTAGATTAAGACAATGAAACATAAAACCTCTTACAGGACCAAATATATCTATATTACATATATAGCCATTTTAACTGAAGTGACTCTTTCATTTGAACTTTTACTGGCATTAGCTTTGCATTAGTGTGTGGGGTCTGGCCACTACTGGCACATTTCCTTCATCAAGAATTTCCTAAGGATGCAGTCACACCTATAGCTCCGTTTCCGAAAAGTTGAATTTGTTCCATTTTTGCATTTGGTTCATTTAGGGTCACAGTGCCAAATTGCACACAAACTCACCTTGTCAAAAAAAGACAGAGTTTTAGAAACATGTCATCCTGCCAAGTTAGAGATTTTCAAAAACAAATCCAATTCCAGTTCCTGTAACTTTAGCTAATCATGATGGACTTGTCTGCGCACTTTGCTGTAATTTACCTTCTCTGGTGTTCATACCAGTTAAGAAGACATGAAGAAAGAGCTGAATATGAGTCAGTCCAGACTGCAGTTTGCCCTCAGTCACGCTAATCTCTCCAAGCCTGAGGCACTGCTGGCTATCAGATGTCAGCATCTGTCTCCTTATATTCCCATAACACCTTGTGTTTCGGGGTTGTTTCCTGTAGTTGGATTAAATTCTCAGTCCTAACAAGCTGCACCGCAGTTCGCTTGGAAGAAGACTGAGACTGACATTTTCAGGTGTCTCAGTGTGGTTATTTGGTGCGATCACAGTTTGAATGGCATTGTTCTCACCTGCCCAAACAAAGTGAACTAAAGCTGCTCTAAGACACACCCCTTCCTGGCCTCTGGGTACTGACCGAGCTGTTGACCGCTGCCATGTAACTTGCATCTGGGTCAATGTGGACTGAGTTGATGGAGACCTCTGGCTCAGGAATCAGCTGTTCATTGTGGTCAGTCTTCAGATCCCAGATATGAATCACTCCACTCTGGTCTCCGACAATCAGCTCTGCCTGGAAAAGATAAAACGTTAACAGTTTATTTACATTTTTAGGCACCAAACTGACTTACAAGGACTGTGACATTAGAATCAGCCGAAAACTCTGACAGCAGATGTAACATAACATTCCTGTGGCCCTATCATGTACGACAGAGAAATGGTAGGAAATAATAGAAAGAGGTAGAAAGGGTTTTCTTTAAGACAAGACCATATTAGAGTGAGCAGAGGAGGAAGACATGGAAGGGGGCGGGATGAGATTAAGGGGGGTGGGAGAGGTGAAGTAACATGATTTTAAAACTTAGCAACACTGTTTTTTTTTTCATTTACCTAATGCTGCAAGACATAGTGTGAATTGGCTTAATGTCTCACCTGGTTGGGATGCAGGCACACGCAGTTGATTGGAGCGTTGACCTGGAAGATCCTCTGACACTGCAGATTTCTTGACCTAGAAGGAGCAGAAGCAGTCAAAGATTGGTTTGTTGAACGCATCAGAGTGAACGTGTACAAAACACGCACAGAGAGAAAAGATGGACAGACAGTCATGTACTGTAGAGGCTGCTATGCTGTACCTCAGGTCCCAGATGCGAGCCATGCAGTCCTCTCCTCCTGTGTACATCCAGCGTCCGTCTTCATGGAACCCCACAGATGTGATGTTCTTGCTGACGCCATCGTAATTGATCACCGGGTTGGGGTTGTTGGAGTTCAGGTCATACATGCGAATGTGCTGGTAGCCTGCAATGCAGAGAGAAGACTTACAGTGATGAGGTATAACAGCTTTGATCAATTTCACAACCGCAACTGTGTCACTAGCATGATGCTGATGTTGTAGATGAGGAGCAGGAGCAGGAAAAGGAGGAAGAAACAATTGTGAGCCAACCTGCAGCAGCAATCATACTCCGGTCAGGCGTGACTTCAAGTGAATTTACTTGCTGAGGGCATATGTTAAGAAAGTGAATGATGTAGTTTATGTAGGCTAAGTGCTAATTTCAGAAGATCAATAACAAGTTATATCCCATTAACATCTAAAAACATTTAGCATGTGCAAAACCAGTGACATAACTCCTTTGAATTATGCCACTGGGTTTGCACCTATCACAAGTCTTAGTGCTAACTTTGAACATTGCAAAGGTTTTTGTACCCATTATTAAGGTTTTTGTCAATCTGGCCCTTGGTGTACAGTGTGTGTTAAACACAGTAAGGATACGGAGTCCTGGTGCTGGACCGTCCTGGTGCAGATCCCGCTGTGGGCCTGCCAGAAGCGGACAGTATGATCGTATCCAGCCGTAGCCAGAATGACCGGGTCGCTGCCCACCGTCCCCTGGTTCACATTCATGCTTGACTGATTGCTGTCAACAGACAGATGGAGACACACATGTCACTGCATGCAATATGTAAGGTATGAAATTGAATAAAGTCAGCTGCTGTAGTTTTCTGACGGACATTATTTATTATTATATAGTTATTGAACAGCGTACTGTGGGAATAAAAGTGATAAACTTGTGTGATAAACTTGCTACTGTAGACGTAGCTAGTTAGCTTGCTAGCTATTATGGAGGCCTGTCACAAGTAACGCTTCTACCTTACAAGCTAACGTGACAAAACACATCATAACTTTAACAATATTGCACTGTATGATATAATTTACGAGAATATCGAAGAACACAGCAAACCCGACGAAAAACGGTTTTGATTACCTTTGGATGTTGATGACAAACCAGTGGCGTCCGTCCCTGTAATGTGTCCGTTTGCAACAGAGCGATGCGTTTTCAAAAGTTCCGTTTCGGTAAACGGTGCGCTGCCGCCACCTACTGTCTTGTTTTATTATAGCAGGATCTGGACAGTCACTTAGTCCACTGTTATCTACTAATAAATAAACAATTGAACTGTTTATAAATGGATATATATTAGAGTTTATTAAAGACAATAAAAAAAATCAAACAAGTTAACAGTACACATTTTTTGAATAAATAAAGGTAAATAAATAATGCAGAAAATGTAGAAACATCTATCCACAAATATGCCCAAATCAAGACTAATCTATTCCCCTGGGCACAAGTGCTAGTGCATCTCAACCATAACGTTTCAGAAACAGCTTTTCAGTCGCTCTCAGCAGTCAGGCTTGTATTCTTCCCCATCACAGCAGTTGAAGAGGGCAACTATAACCACAACATATCTGCTTGCCTGTTCGGTCTCTGCTCTACTTCTTTCTACTTTCTTCTGATCACAGCAGGGCGGACATGTGTTGTTTCACTTCCCCTGGGTCGGCCAATGAGCAAGCCACAACCGCCCCCTTGATCCCAGTCCTCATCTTGGTAGAAGGGAGGATCTAGAAAATATTATGATCATTTTGTATTATTTTGAACGTTTTTTTTTTTTTTCTAGCTAAACTGTACAGTAGAGAATAGAAACCCACCTTCACATATATTTTGCATCTCTCCAAAAGAAATTTCCACTTCATTGCAGTCCGCCCCTCCTCGGTCAAACTGGTAAACTCCTCTATCTACAACGGATGAAATGGAAATGCTGTTTAACAAACCTTTCCATATCCACACACACATTTTAAAATTCCATACTTGTTCCAAGACAGTTGTTTTTAACTGGATTTGAAGATATTGTACAGCATTCGATATGATGTATGCTGACAGTGGCTGGGCAATATTCCTGGACTTATCACTTTATACCTGAAGGTTATTCTATGTACATATAGTCACATGTATATCAGGACTGAACATCAAATAATTCTTTCTTTATAATTTCCCAGATTTCTCTGTTATTCCCAAACCCATTGAGACCTGGATATTATCAAATTCACTTCTTCATGTCAATCATTTCCCAGACTTTCCAAACCTGCACAGATCTGAACTTGGCACTTGGCAGACACTCCTACATTTTTACATATAAGAGTTAAAGGTAAATAGTCAATACAGCTGTGGGAGAAGAATTAAGTATTACTGCTATAGTGACAAAACAGACATGTGGCCTCTTAGCTGGGCTTTTGAGAGATCTTGCCCTATGCATCCTGTGATCACAAGTCAGGATCTATACTGCTCTCTGTCTATATATATATATATATATATATGTACTGTAAATATTTGCATAGACAACTGATGATTCAAAACCATAATCATAATCCCTTTTGTCCACTCCTTACACCTGAACCCATAACACACAGTGATTTTATGTTGATTAGCTGTTTAAAAGATGTCCAAATGGTTATAGACATCTGGGCTAAAATTAGGCTACAGAGGGTTTAAAAGTGAAAGTTTAGTATAGACTTTTACATATTAGACTTCTGGGGTAAATGACAAGAACTAAAGCATTATCTTGTACATATGGACTTCTCTGGTGCATATTTTTATATTTACAGGTGTTTATGCATTGTTTAAATATGTAATAATGTAATTACTATTTGGTCTAAAGCTGGGCTGTACATACCCAAACAGATCCTGGGCTGTATGAGAGCTAAAGTATAGATGCAACGTTGAAATGATGTCTAGTGCTCAGCGGGTTGGTGCTTTTTAAGAGTTACTATCTACTTATATCTAAAGAGTTGTCTGTGTGTGCGGCAGGTGTACTGACAGTGCAGCCGAGCGTCTTCTCGGCGACGGGGCTTCGGAGGGAGCAGGCCTGCAGGGTGCCGGTGTGATCGGTGAAGTCCACCAGCAGGTCGAAGCCCGTGCTCGCCGACACGCCCTGCTCCCCGCCCGGACACAGAGAGTTGGTGCAGCTCTGCAGGTCCTCGGTCACCTGGTACTTACACCTGGAGCTGGGAGAGCAGAGGAAAGAGACTGATCGAAGGATTGTTTAGTAGCTGGAGGTTATGACGAGTGATCAAGAGGAGAGATTCTACTAGAGATCTACTTTCCTTTGCCAACACCTCCCATTCTCCTCCTAAATCACATCAATTTCACATTGTGTTTCTCCTCCCTAGTTATATAAAATGAAATCCAGTGTTTGAGTGTTTGAGGTTGTTTTAAGCACAACCTTGAATCATGATCGAGAGTAGATTAGAAAGTTTTGATATAAATGATTTTATTTAACCCCTTGCACCCTGATTTCCCTTTAAATTTCCCCTTAAGTAGCTTCAAAGTCAGATTTTTTCCCCTACTGTATGACAATGTCACATACAAATACATATTCTGAATCTGCTTGTTCCAATGCGTCACTGAAGTTACAGCACGCTCATACTGAGTGAAATATTCAAACCCAAGATGCCATTTTTTTATGGCTGTGCCATTACATCAAATGGAAAAAATTTAGATGTCTTATGCATCATTTTATACCCATTTCCCTGTAATTCAGCATGACATATTTGGTCAAATCTTTGGAAACCTTTGGATCTTGACTAGAATTTAAAATAAAGTTCTGTGGGTTTGAACAAAGCTTTGGCTTGTAACATGCATTTGTAATGGGTGTAAGAGGTTAATATAGTAACTATTTGATAATGCATCCACTCTTGATGAACTTACCAGCGGGTCCTGATGACTTTTGAGAGAGAAGTATCGAGGTCCAGCTTGGAGATGAAGCTGTAAGTGATGCCAAAGAAAGCCTCAGGACTCTCCTGGGCCTTCTTCTTCAGCTGGCTCACTGTGTAAACATCACTGATGGAATCCACTGGACAAAAACAACACCACATGTTGATGTCTGCAGCTTTGTATTTATCAAACTCTGAGTCAAGACGAGGCAGGCTATGAGACGGGCAGCACTTGTCATTTCAGTATTTTCGCCATCTGAAAATTTTTCACTTCGGGAAACATTAAGTGATAGGACTGGATGCACAAAAATCTGATTTTACTCATTCTGTTTTTGCTCATTGCCCACAGATCTTCAAACCAGACATGGAAGTGATCCTGCTTGTATTGTTATCCAAATTCTACATCTACATTTTACATTTTGGGCATTCAGCTGACAGCAGAATAACTTCCATTCCTAGATCATTAGCATTACAAGAAACAAATGGTAAGGAGTGCAAATCAGAGCCATAGTGCACTGACTATATTCTTGTGACCCAGGAATGATTGTGTGTGAAAGAAATGCTAGGAAAAGAAATAAGAAAAATAAGATGTTAAGATGAGACATACAAGGGATTTTTTTTAACTTCAAGATAAGAACTTACAGTATTAGAATGAGTCAAAGAGGAAAAAAATCTACATACTACGGATGCAAGCAAACCACAATGTGAATATGAGTAACATAAAGAGATGGAGAGGCAGAGGGGAAAAGTAATGCGGACACATATTTAAATTAATAGAACAATGGGAGATGCAGAACAGACATTTTCGGGCCGTGTGTTGGCACACAGTGATGTGACCTCATGTCATCTGATCTTCATTATCAGATCTCATGAATCACATTGAAATGACAAAATGGCAAAACTGTACGTGTTGCCACAGGGAATTAATTCAATGCTTAACAAAAGAGCTTCAATGATGATCGATGAAGGACATTTTAAAATACTCAAATCAATCAACTAATTGGTTAAAATGATGAAAATTTCAAAGACGCTTTTTCCGCATTGATTTTGCAAGGGATAAAGATATGATGTAGTCTTCACTGTTTCCTACCAGGCACATTTTCAGGCTTCTCATCTTCATCCAGAGCCCCGGACTCAGAAACCTGCTTGGCATAGCTGAACAGCAGGCTGGCTTCCTTGGTGTCTGAGATCAGATTATAATTGACGTTGACAGCAACAAAGAATACGTCTCATTGAATATAATGTATGTTAATTCCAGGGCAAGAAAACTGATATTTTTTCTTCTGTTGTACACCATGACTAGTGTGGGCTGTGGTTGGCCAGAATTCGTTCTAAAAATCAAATTTTTTGAATGAAAATAAGGGACCTACACACAAAGGTTAGTAAACTTCCAAAGTGACAGGTAGAGTAGGCAAACTTAACTGGGATCATTTTCCACCTTTCCAGCTTATCCTCGCTTAATAGCACAAGGGAGAGTTACATCAGATCCTATGCATTTGTAAATGTCGCTGTGATTTCCTTACCAGGGTTGACAGTGATAATGGTTTTGGAGTTAACCGTTGCTGCCATACAGTTGCGAAAGCTGTCAAAACCAATCTTTGCATCCGCGATGAAGAGCACTTTGAGTGAAGAATAAAAGGCAAAACGACTGTAAGATTTCCCAAATATAAACACAACGTTAATCTCGAATTTCCACTTGCATATTTCTCTTGAAAAAGAGTTTGCTGTCTTAATGGGACATGACAGAAAGGAATAAAGGTTAAGTAAAGATTCAGTTTGCGGCTGAGAAGGAGCAGCCACTGTTAACCTACCCGTCTCCTTTGGTATCAGGGTTTGTACGAGCTGAATGGCCTCTCTGTCCCAGCTGTGTGTGATGGAGAGGTCAGGGAGTTACTCCAGGGAGAACATGGTGAAAATCAAACACACATGCGGTACAGAGGTTCAGGGGGTCAACCTAAAGCTGGATGTCACCAAACTAAATTTGTGGTAACCTAAAGTTACAGGGCAGCGATCCAAGGGGCCAAAAGATGGAATATGGCACAAAGGCAAAAAAATAATGATTCTTTATTCATTTTCCAAATTAATAAATGCCAATGACTCACCAGACTAAGGAGAAGGAAGTGACAGAGTCATCAAAGAGCTTCACTTCCAGCCTCTGCCCTTTGCGTCCGTCTGAAGTGGTGAACTGCTTCGGCTCGGCAATCTGAAAAAAACGTAAACACAATTATCTGAAGTTCCTATCACAATATCTTTCCTTTTCCTGTTAAAAACTGTAGTGACATTAAGTGCAGGATCCGGCCTCATTCTGAACTCTGAGGCGTTTCTTTAGGCCCTTATGGCAGGACTTTGCATTAATGTGTTACAGGCAAACAAAGACCAATGACCATAAAACTGTGTAATCCTTTTTTTATGATGTTTTTGCCTTTTATTATGTTAGTTTTATGCTGTTCTTGTCTTTTATTGTTCCATCTTATTGTTGTTATTTTACTTTTTCTCTCTCTTTCTTTTATTTTGACTGTAAAGCACTTTGTAACTCTGTTTAAAAAGTGCTATATAAATAAAGCTTATCATTATTATCATTATTATTATTATTTTATTATAACCACACTAAACAATATGGACACAAAATACTCTTGTAGGTGATTTAATTTGATTTGTGAAGTAATAATATGTGTTAATATGAAGTAAACTAACCTTTACCTTTTTTTTTTTTTTACTTTTTCTTAGACAAGGAAGATTTGTTAATCATATATGCTCAACAACGCCCTGCTTCATGCTTATCAGCGTTCCCACCATGGACCCTGATGGAAGATTCCTTGACTTTTCCACGACTTTTATAACATAAAAGCGCTTCCATGACCTAAAAACTTTATTCCTCCCCGGTTTGTTAATTTTGTTTTTCAGCTCAGAAAAGTTGATCAGTCTGGTTTCCACTACAGTTGAGCTTGATGTGGAGGAAAAAAACACTGAAAACCACCAACTAATGCAATCAGTGTGTGAAACAAGTTGGAAAATACATTCTGGTATATTCCTGTAAAGCGATCCATTTGAAAAATTCCCCGAAATTCCCTGACTTCCCCAGAGAATTTATCAAACGCCCTGACTTTCCCTGTCTCAAATACACCTCTCAAAAATGATAATCCAGTGGGAACCTTGACTGGCTGATTCAGCAACAAAAACTTATCTTGGAAGTGTCCATTACTACCACAATCCTCTACTCTTGGCCAACTGACCCACCCATGTTTCAAACCAATGATCGTTGAGTCACAAGCTCTTAAAGGAAAAATCCACCCTAAAACACCCCTAAAACTTTTGAGACAAACATTTTGTTGTTCGGTGGTGTATTTTTCTTATTCCTGTGGATAACTGGCCAAACGTCGACAATCTGACGTCATTTCCAAACATTTCCAGCAGCTACAATGGAGTTTGACAGCAGAAAATGTTTCAGCGATCTAAAACATCAGCGGTAAACGTCAGGTTTTGGTGTCAGTCCCTCAGAATCAAAGAGCGAGGGCTTCTTCTTTCTAGAGCCGCCATTTTGCACCAAGAGACGTTCAACAGTCATACAGGGAGAAATCCATCGTAGAAGAGGAGAGAGAGACCAATTTCTCCATCCACAGTAGCGGAAAATTAACCAGAATGCAATGCAGCCACAGATTGCATCTTTGCGGATTTGTCGTCTGTAGTGTAGAGCTGCAACAATTAATCGATTAATCGTTTAGTTGTCAACTATTAAATTAATCGCCAACTATTTTGATAATCGATGAATCGGTTTGAGTAATTTTTTAAGAAAAATAAGTCAAAATTCTCTGATTCCAGCTTCTTAAATGTGAATATTTTCTGGTTTCTTTACTCCTCTATGACAGTAAACTGAATATCTTTGAGTTGTGGACAAAACAAGACATTTGAGGACGTCATCTTGGGCTTTGGGAAACACTGATCGACATTTTTCACCATTTTATAGACCAAACAACTAATCGATTAATCAAGAAAATACAGATTAATCGACAATGAAAATAATCGTTAGTTGCAGCCCTACTGTAGTGTGTAAAATACAACATACTCTTTGATGGCCGTGCATGGCAAACCACAGCATTGTTCTCTGTCCACTTTTTCTTAACAGGAAAAACTTACTGCGCTATCACTATTGCTATCAATCTCTCCACCAAGACGTATACAGTGTTGTTGAAAGTCATTCTGGGAGATGTAGGAAATCACTAACTGAAGCAGAAGTAGACGAGGCAGGTTGAGGGAAAGTGGGTTCACCAGAAAAGTGAATTACAATACTACATCGCAAAATAACTCCTGGAATACACTGAAAATCCCAGATTGATGCTATCTAACAGTGTAACAATTGAATTTTTCCTTTAATACTGAAAGAATCTGACACAACCCAGATCTCGCCGTACCGATCTGACTGCAGCCAGTATGTTTATCACGTTGCCGTCCAGGCTCTGCCCGTTGGCCACGATGTCTCCCAGAGAGTAGAAATCCCTGGAGTCCTTCACTGGCAGGTGGATCAGAGGCAGCAGCCGGTTGATGGTATCCATGTCAGCACACAGACGCACCTGGGAATGAGCCTCCGTCACCAGCAGCCTGAAGAAGCTGAGATAGCAGAGAGGATACGGGCCTTTTTGAACCAGCCAGCCCTTTACACTGTCATCTTTGGCATTACACCGCATTACATCACCAAATACATAACATTTCCTCAGTTCCCTCTAGCTGTCTACAAGCAATGCAGGGCGAACGCAACGATTCACACAGGAAAGCAGAAAACTACAACACCTGCATTAGAAGTGTTTATTACCTTGGTGTTGCAGGGCAGAATCTGTCCTCTTTCTCTGGGTCTTTAGTGACAACTAAAGGATTGTCAATGGTGACTGAAAAAGACAGTAAGTGAAGATGGTGTGTATAATACAAGTCAAAAAATACATCACCAAATGCCAGTTTAACAAAACAAGACACCAGTGCTTTCAAAACAGAGAGCAGGGTTCCCACAGTCGCTTGGATATCAAATTTAAGGGATTTTCGATAACTTGTTCAAGACCTTGTTGTTGAAATTCAAGGACTTAAAATTGGTACATTTGGTGGTAAGACATGACAAAATCAAAATTAGACACCACAGAGGCCTATTTTTTTTTGCTCATGATCTTGCCAATTCAAGAAATCCTGGTAAAATCATTCATTTTAAAGTGCTGCTGTTTCAACACAAATATCCATTGGACTGAGGCATGCTGATGAATAAATTAAGGCCTTCTTTTATTTTTCCCAAATCCATAAACTTTAAAGGATATTCAAGAAAGACTTCCTCACCGTAGTCTCCGATGCTGAAGCTGCCGGAGAGCCCGTTGATGTACCCATCGTTTCCCCAGGCTGTCACGTTGATGAAGTAGTCTGGCGAGTCCTTGATGGTGAAGCCGAAGGTGAATCTGTCAAAACCAACATCTGAAATCCAGATGTATGGGTTTAGTTTGTGTCTGGGTCAGGAATGTGTCTTTTTTTTTTACTTTGTTTTCTAGGTCTGCTGAAGATAACTATGCCAAAGAAGAAGAAAGACAGAAACTTGGATGGAGGGTTGCAGTTCAGCTCCTCGCCAGCAGAGGGCGGTAGCGTTACAAGACACGGTGCTGCAATGCTGGGTTCAAGAATTTGCCTTTTATATTTGAAAAGAATTGTAGTCTTAAGTGCAGTAATATGAAAGATGTCATTGAAACTAACTTTTTCTGTCAGGGAAGCTCCTGACATCAGTTTTTCCAATGATGACACCAGCCACCGTCTGAAAAAACAAAACAAAAGAGCAATGGTAATGTATTGACTCATCTGGATTCAATGTTAAACAGCAACCAATTACATAAACTGGGCATAAAGCAATGCCGAACCATAGGCCTAAATTGCCAGAGTAGCACATAACTACGTTTGAAAAAATATTCAAGGCTATCAGACTCTGATGCTGTGTTTTATGGCCTGTTGTGAGATGAAAATGAGATGAAATCGCTGGTTTATGAAATGAAACTCATCTTAACTCACTGGATGTGAAAAGTTGGGGTGCAGCTCAGAGATGGCGACATAGCTCTGGGCAGCCATGTTGTTTACTCACAGTCTGACCGTTATTCCAGTTGATAGTTAAAGACTCTGTGAGGTGGAGAAATGTAACACAGACAGTTAACATTGGCTAGGATTATGAATTCACCGGGACAGCCGTTATTATCTAATAAAAAAATGTTACCGTTGATTAATGATTTAACTCAGGCTAGCTAAACTGTCCCCCATCATCACGCCTCAACTGACCTCAGGTGAGTCTTTCCTGTTATATTATGGTATTTTATCTGGTTATCGAGTTAAATATAGCTTAATTATATATTTAACACAAGCTAATGTCAGATACCATACTGTAATTTTCGCCGTTTTACCTGGGACGTTTTCCTTGCAGTTTATTCTTTGTTTTTCGCGGCAAAGCAGTTCCGCGAGACTGCCGCGGAAATGCTGCCTTCAGGTGCTGTCGGAAACATCAGAATTAACGATTGAGCGTACTTGAACAACCCAACCAAGCGGTATTGGTTATCTATGTTTTCTGTGCAAATACATGGGATTGTATGTTCCATTTTCACTCGTTGTTTAAAGTGTAGATGTTAAATCTAGCAGAGCAAAAATATAACAACTTTGGACAAATTAATTAATTAAAATAGCCTATCAATCACACGCCTGATGCGGATTTCGCCCCCTCATTTTGCCATTCTGTCAGTTCTGTGCTTGATTTCTAAAATAAAACAATAAAAAAAATGTACATCCCAAATGCTGACAGAATACAATGCACAAAAGAAAAGCAGAGTCTGCACATTGCAAGTTGCTCCGAAGCATTTATTAAAAACTACGTTGTTACAGGTTCGACTTTCTTATTATTTCCGACCAAAAATCGCCTATTAGGAACTCGGAATAAGAAATTTACGAGAGGCACCTGAAAGCAGCAAAAGCGCGCGTGCGAGCAATATATACCTACAGCCACCCAAGCTTATCTATTCAGCCGTCCAAGAAATAACTTTACAGATTAGATTTTATTGGGTTATATTTCTTTACCAGATGCCGTTTATGAAAAAGCGAAGCACTAATATGGAAAAATAAGGAAAGAAAACCAGTTGTTACTATATCTAGCATTTATGAGTGTGTATATTCATGCATGGTATGAGTATATGTGTGTGTTTCTGCAGTCTGCCTCCCCTTACTCTACCCGGTCATTTACAAGCAAGAGTCCCCAAGTATGGAAGTGGTAGTGGAGCTATATAAATTCCTGTGTCTATGAGTTAGACACCGGAAAGCCATTTAATATTTTCCCTTTTTTGTCTTCTTCCTGTTTTTATTCTATCTATCTATCTATCTATCTATCTATCTATCTATCTATCTGTCTGTCTCTCTGTCTGTCTGTCTATCTATTTTCTACTTTAAAACATCCATTTTTTTTATCCTCCATGAAAAAAATGTAGGCTATAATGTGACCCTAATTCTCATTTTTCCGCAATTCGAACAAGTGAACTAGGCTAAACCTCCACTTCTTTGCATCCTCTGATTCCTCATTTAAAATATAAAATATTCACCAACTTCTCCCAAATTTGTTCCCCAAAAGATTTTATTACCTGTAACTGAGATCGACTATGGCATGAACAGAACGCATCTATTTTTAAAGCAGACTGTAATAAAACCAGACCTGTGTCTATTAGTCACCCAATGTTTTTTTTTTTAGACTTTACATCATGTTGCCTAGCATGAAATCTACAAATCAACACACATTCAATACAGTGAACATCTATACAGCTGAGCAAACATGGAGCGAAATGGGACTGAACAATGCAGCTGATGGACTGGAGGCACACACACACACACACACACTCACACACACACACACACACACACTGAAACTGCACCTCAGACTTTGATACTGCCTTGATAATCCATCCTGCTCATCATACACAGCAGGGATTTGCTCCCAGACAGCTACTGAGACAGATTTGACAGCTTCTCGCCTCACCAGCTGCTCAGAGGCAGTTTGATGGCACAAAGCTGTATAGCCGACACGTGACACTGTCATACACACCTGAGCAGGAATCAAAAGGTGTAACCGGAGCCCCTCATTCAGCTTTAGACAGTCTTGTTCCTGTTATACAGTGACTAATCCTGGTGGTTGGGTGTTTGGATCGGATCTCATCCCTGTGACTAATGTTGATTTTCACGCAATAATAATTCTGTTGATGTGATTCTACGCTCAATGTGTTTTAACTTATGATAAAAAACGGTAGGAAGCGTTTTAAATGCACTTTACTCAGCAGACACGTGTGACTCATAACAGGAACTCAGCATGGTGAGATTATTTCTCATCAGACTGCCTGATGTGTAATGTATCATCAATATATCGATGGGGTTTGTATAATGTTGTATAATGTAAAACAGGACTGATTAAATAGATTGAACATTTAGCTACGCAGAGGAATCGATTTGTTATTTGCAGCGGTGGCTATAGCTATTCAAATGGAAAAAATTTCAAATTCTAATTTCATTAGGTTTTTCAGACTACAGTTTGTGAGTCCATTAATCACAGTGCAGTAAAGCAACATCTGATAAATCAAGTGAAACTTACTTTTGGTTCAATGATTTATTCATAATGAATTCATAGCCTCAGTTAATCAGTCATCAATCATAATTTGATCCCGTATTTTAATTTGTTTCTATCTACACACTGTGTCTTTGAAGCGATTTGAATACCCATCTGAGTTTCTGTATGTGTGGCAGTCACAAAACAGCCTGGTTCATCACTTCTGATGACATGACTTTCTTCAAAGTCAAGCAGGAAGTGTACGGCCTCGGGCGGCAAACAGAGTCAGTGAAGGAATGTGCTGTGATTGGGTGGCCTCTCCGCCTGGGGTCGGCTCCCCGGAGGGCCTGCAGGGTCTGACCGCTCCTCAGCTGATAATCAATCATTTGTGTGTGTGTGTGTGTGTGTTGTTTTGTGTACATGTGTGATGCAAGTGTGTGCAAATACACGGCTGATATGCGTCTGTGTTGTTTGTGTGATGTTCTCCTGAGCGGCCATGACACACTACCATGGTCACTGTGTGGTAGTGATACCAGGCGCAGTTTATCCAGAGTAAATTACATGTAATTGTGATGTAAAATGAGGCAAAATATCTGCAATCAATTGTAATGATTGGTGATGTGATACTGGCACAACAGAGGGCTTTCAGGTGGCATAACACACCCTCAGCTTTCGGGTAGCAGTGGCTGTAAACGGCTGATTGTGTTTCTAAAGGTACGACTTCGCCCTCTCAACAGATTCAATAGACATGGTTAATTTCTGTGTTGTTTTTGACTGGGAACTGATCCTTTCACCACTGATTTATCCACCACTGTTGTGTTAACACATCTAATTAGCGCGCTAGCTAACTAGAAGAAGCCAAATAACAACAAAGCCTCTATAAAACATGATAATAGAAGAGGGAGTAAAGACACCAATGACTGTTCAGAGAGCACAAAGCCAAGCCCAGTCCTTTACACAAGGACTGACAGGATGGGACAGCTACACATTTGTTTTGTATAGTTTTGTGTGTGTGTGTGTGTGTGTGTGTGTGTGTGTGTGTTTGTGTGTTCTTTGTTAAAAACAGAGCTGAGATTTAGAGCTGTATGGTTTCCTCTAAAGGTGCAATCAGGGAGTCTAAGAATTTATGTTTACTTTTAAAAATGTAATAAAGAGGCAGCGATGTACAGTGTTGTAATTTGTCATTCAGGAGGGAGTATACAGTAGGTGCTCGGTTACTGGTGAAACACACACACACACACACACACACAGAGAGAGAGAGAGAGAGAGAGACAATGGCCCTATTGTTAGAAATAAAACTCATTGCTTCAGTGCTGCACCTCCTAGAAGACGTGATATTCTGTGAGGATCTAATGGAACCAATCAGAATAATTTTTTTTTTTTTATTGAATCAGATCATTAAAACATATTGTCCTCTGTGAGCAGTGAGCAATATCTTGGCATGGACCAAACTTCAACATTCAACTATAGCTTTTGCAGTTGTTGGCAGCAGCCGCCACAGTCTTTATTGACTTCCAGAAGTGGAAGGCGTCCAAACTTAGAAGTATGTGTACACTGTAATTTCCCTGCCACCTGTGTGACGGACTCGCTAGCTGCCGCACCGCCGGGTCTGCTTGAAGCCATTGGATCCAGCTGGGGCTCTTTTGGTAGAACAATGCTCCCTGTCTCTCCGTCCCCCCCCATGTCCAGAGAGATGGGGGTACGACTGCGGAGGAAACCTTAAATGATGTTAATAATGTGCTGTTGAAAAGCAGCGCGGATAAAGAAATCAGGGACCTCGCCACGCCATGATGTCAGCCTATCCCTCCCATCAATTATACAGCCCAGTATTGAGGTAATAAGGCGGCATGTTGTGGTGGTATTGCCATGACTGCCGTTTCATGCGTCTTTTACTGTTTTCGAGTTTGTTTTTCTCTCTTTTCCAGGTATCTAAGACTAAAATTAGGCAGGAAACATTATATTACAGCTCAAATTAAAATTAAAAGCTAAAGGGAAAACTGAAAGTGGCATTTCTCCCTGACTTTCTAACTGGAACAAGACTAAAAAAATTCTTTTCAGTTGTACACGTTTGACCATTGCCATACTGCGAGTGAATAGGAGAATGAATGCTGTGATGTTTGTGATGGAGGAAATTTTATGTCAGCGTCTACACAAAACAGGTACTACCACCTTCACACCCAGCCAGGCATGTTTTCTGTCTTCCTACTGTCTGGCTTGCTCTGCTATGGCCTCTCTCCAAATTTGCGGTGCACACAACCACACATACACAAGTCAGATCGTACTATGTAATGGGGGATGGGCAGCAAAATTCATTAAGCCTATGCTGGACTATGTTCAGTTATAGAGGCTTTGCAGTTGCGTCACAAATCTCCTATAGTTACCACATCTGCTGCCATCATGGAGGTCCAAAGAGCTGTGTGCAAATAATGGCTAAATATGTAACAACCAGGAAAGGAAAACGAGAGATACCTGAAAATGGTTGAAGATGTTGTAATGTGGGTTTAGGTCAGTTCAGTAATGTTATAAGTAGAAGTGACTAATCTGATGCGGTAGATTCGTTTCCAAATTTAGGTGGCACAATAAACTGTCTTGTCTTTTCAAGTTGTAGCTTGAAAAGCAGCAGCTCAGTGGACAAACAGTTCGTTTTTGGCATCGTTAGTTAGCTAACTATCCAGTGTGCTAATTTAGCAAAACAACTGATAGTGTTAACATGTGACTACCGGCCACTACTAAGGCTAGACTAGATCTCAGATGAGTGTAAGATGAAAATCAGATGAGTTAACAACAGGACTGATAGCTGATTAGCTCGCTAACAAGCTGGTATTATCTAAACACAAAATCTATCAGATGAATCAGTGATGAAATGATCAGTTCCCAGTCAAAAACAGCACAGGAATTAACTATGACTATTGAATTCTGTTGAGACTGACAAGTTAGGAAATGCCATCAGCCGTTCACAGCCACTGTTGCCCAAGAGCTGAGGTCCTCCAATATGGCCGCCACAGGGTGCGGTTATGTCACCTGAAAGCCTTCTGGGACATTTGGTTCGGCCTCAAGGCTTTATGATGCCAGCAATAAATAACCTCATACTGAACATAACAGGGCTACAGATAAAATGGTTGCAGTAGAAAAGAAGCTGCAGGACTTGGAAAGAAAGGAAAGTATTTTATTCAAATCGATACAGCTCATTCACAAGGATAATAGGCTACTTTACATTTTTAACAGCCCAATAGCCCCCCTCAGCTCCCCATATTACATTACTCTCTGATCTGAATTTGGAAAATTCCATACAGTTTCAGCCCTACAATCAATGCTGAAATGTTAGCCTGTCTCTTATAATGACAGTGTGATATCCCAAGTTGTTTGGTATGAGATATTTTAGTATGGACAACAGTAGGGTATTGTTTTACTCATCCTGAATTTGATTCAGTGTGCGTGCGTGTGTGCATGGTGTGTGACTTGTGGCGAGGGTGTGCGTTTGTGCATGTGTGTGTGTGTGTTTTTAAATGTGTGTGTGTGTGTGTGTGTGTGTGTGTGTGTGTGTGTGTGTGTGTGTGTTTGTGGGTGCCCAGCTTTTAGTATCCAGTCAGACAGCACTTGCATCGCTCAGTTCTAACTTTTTATCCACTCGTACAAAAACCCAGCTTGATATACAGCCACTGTCAGTTTAACGTTACCCAGAGAAATTTTCATCCATTCGTCATCTTTACTGTGGAAAGACCCAGAGCCGTATTTCAGCAACATCAAAGCCCGCCCTGCTGTCCCAGTCTATCAGAAATGTCTTCGCAACGTCGAATGTTTAGGTTGTTCCCCTCTGACAAGCCCTGACAGAAATATCTTGCTCTGAATTTGACCCCAAATTTCTTTTTTTTCCCCTCCAAATTAAAAAAGAAGCCTTTGAAGCTTTTTTCAACCCCCCTCCAAATAAGAGGGGAAACACATTTGTTCAATTATTGCTGAGTGATATATGAAACAGAAGCTTTCATTTCTCCTCTGCATGTGTTCCACCGAACAATGAATTCATTATATTCTGGAGCATCGCCTCGAAAGAAGGGAACGAAGCGGCACGCAGTTTCACGCTATATAACAATAATGTCATTCATGAGCTGATTGTTAAATTATTTCAGTGATGCTTTGTTTATGTGCTGATTTTATATGGTATGTGTATGTGAATGCGGGATTGACTTTCAGTGCACGACAAAGTATCGACTGTGTGGCCTCAACATAAAACCATATAGACCTATGCTGCTTTTCTATTATTTATAAAGGCATGTAAAATGAGAAGAGTTTAATTATAAAATGAAATATGTACCATTTGTAAAACAATGGCATCAAGTCTTGTTAAATGCGTACTCATGGTTTGAAAATAAAACTCATTATGGTGTATTATTGGACTTATTAACTGTCATAAGACTTTTGCGCTCAAACGAGTACCAGCTTTGATGAATCATCTGTAGTTTTTTATAACAAACTGAAACTGAACTGGGATAAACAGACACACATTTTTGCACTAATTTACTGGTGTTACGGTCAGAAGTGAGTCTGACTCGTTCGTATTAAAAATGTAACACAAAAAACATGAATTACAGTTCTGTGTTTGTGTGCATCTCCCCTTTTTTTATGTTTATTGTGTGGAGCATCTCTGGTTTTCTCTCCCTTGTCATTATCTTTATTTTTGAAATAGTGAATCAAGACTTCCAACATTTATTTTTTTCAAAATGCAATATTCAGGAACAAACCCCTTGATTAGCTCACGCGTTCGCTGATGCACTGTCACAGCAATGATCAATTCACTCAGAAGTTAAAAATACTGAGGCTGTAAATAAGAGGCTGAGAGAACTGAATCCATTAATATTCTGACTTCTGCAGCGTCGTGTGTCTCAGACATGAACAGAGACTCCCCGGTTATTTCTGCCCATTTGCAAGACTTCTCTACTGTCAGGGCTGCATACGATATACGCCACTCCTCACAGGTTGTGGAGGAGAGTCATTAGGTTTTCTCTGTAGCTCAGGTTGATGTATCACACCAGTCAGAGAGCCCATTAATCTACAGGAGACATCACAGCCTGTATGAAGCTGATTTGTATTTTTGAGATTATCCGCTCGAGGCTCCGGTGACCCATCAAAAGGTTGCCAGTGTGCTGAAATACCATGGGGATATAACAAGCGTTCAGAATAGAACATGATTTCTACCAAAGGGAAGGAGAGGAAGCACATACAGGTACAGATGTCACTGTCAAAGTCCTACTTTTTTTACTGCAAGCTTGAAGAACTGCTGCTGCACTTGCACTCCATCTCCAAGAGTAGCTGGTTGGAAAAAAAAGATTTGCTATCTTTGAAGCCACCAGATCCTACAAGGAACGACGTGGTGTTGTTTGAGAGACACTATAGTTTTGGGTTAAAATACACTACCAGTCAAAAGTTTGGAAACACCTGATTGAATGTTATATATTTTTCATTCTCTTTCATTTTGATCTAAAGGCTTCTGCTTAAATGCTTCAAATTAGTTTGTTAGACAAATATAAATAGTGAAGTTGATCCTATGTATGAATTTCTTTCCAAAGCCTTTGTCTTTCCATCAAGGCAAAGGGCGGCTACTTTAAAGAATCTAAAATATAAGATCGATTTGATTTGTTTAACACTTTTTTGGTCACTGCATAATTCCATTTGTGTTATTTCATGTTTCATGTCTTTACTATTATTCTAAAATAAAGAGAAATGTGTGTCCAAACTTGACTAGTAGTTTACATACACACACACACACAGTACAGGGACAACATGAGGGTTAAAGAACAAAAGGGGGTGTAAGTGACATTTTCCAATTTTATAGCAGAGCAAAAACAAAACTTGAAATGATTGCATCTTTTTTTATATTCAAAACATACAAAGCATTCATAGTTTTGATTTGTGTAACACTTTTTTTGGTCACTGCATAAGTCCACTTGTGTTATTTCATAGTTTTGATGTCTTTACTATTATTCTAAAATGTGAAAAATAGTAAAAATAAAGAAAAATGTGGCTTGTCCAAACTTGACTGGCAGTGTAGACTATTTTGGTTCAACTGTATAGTATGGGAGTACAAATTGTATCCAGTACTACTTCAGAATAGACACAGAATAAATGCATTAAAAGAGGGCTTCTACAATTGCTGCCGCTGCAGATATGGTCGTGATGAGAATGAGAAATGTTCTGTTCTTGAAGTCCTGCACTGATGCATTAGACTCTTCTTCCATGCCGCTATGAGACCATATCCTACTCAACGTCACTTAGGCCTTATTCAAACCAAACTCTGCTATTAGAGGAACAGGCTCCGTCTCATCTGTCTCTCCCCGCTCTCTCTCTCTCTCTCTGGGATGGCAGTAACATCACATATGGAAGACATCACGCTGTTACAGAGCAACCCTCTTCACCAAGCACTAATAACAGTGTGGCTACGGGTTTAATAAAAAGGAATGGAACGAATTATGGCCCCATCCCAGCCAGGCCATCATGTACTGCAGTGCATTAGCGTGGCCTCGGCAGCCATTCCAGACCAGCAGAGACTGGGAGGAATGACAGAGAGAGAAGGGGGAATGTGACTGGGAAGAGCCAGGCTTCCCAGTAATAACCAGTCGGGGCTCTTGGGGTTCGATGCTGTGGTGGAGGAGGAGAACACACAGAGAGAGAATGAGTCTGCAGGCATCGCCGAGCCAAGCCCTGCCAGAGGGAGTGGGAACGTCAACAGCAGTTTGACAAAAGATGTTCGGCTGAATCCTGATTAAAATGGAAGCAGAGAATTTTGTGCTCAGCTAAATGAGCGAGTGAATGGGAGCACAGGGAGTCTCTGGAGATTAAACGGTGAAGACGCAGCCGAGGGAGACGGGAAGACAGAAAGATGCTACAGATGTGTTTAACTAGAGACTAGAAAGAGTATATAGTTATTTGTTGGGGAAAAAGGACACAAAAAACAGCCTTTGATGCCTGATTGACTCGCTGACTGACTGATTGATCGAGTTAGTGACTTAAAGTACTTAAATAAATCTACGTTTTGCTACCCTCTATCACCGATTGATATAACACGGTAGTGATTCAGCCAGAAACTCAAACTTCATCAACAGAAAATCCCAGTGAAAAGACGTCACAGTCCCACCCACACTGTTTGATTGACAGGTGATCTCTAGGAAGTACAGAGCAGAAACATCACAGCAATGAGCGCTGAGCAACAAAGAGAGAGAGAGAAAACAAAATACGGATCTCACTGATGATTATCAAATGAATAAAGAAGAGACATTGTATTTGTCAAACCAGGATATGCATCACATCAATACTGAATATCCTAAAATGTTTATGGAACCATTCAGGTGGTATTTGATGATGATTGAATGTATTTGATTTGTTTTTTATCTGTTTTTTATTTGATTCATAATGTTTGATTTCTAAAATGTTTAGAAAGTCAAGACAAACTCTCTTAGAGGTGGAATTTCATGGAATTCAATTTACTGTCATTCCAATTCACTTCACATTCTGTTTCCTTAATTCCTTAATAATGGCTCTGATCCTGATGCACAGACTCCTTGGGGTTTTTTTTTTGCGTCGTTGTCTTTGACACTTCTAGGGATCCTCACCCTGACATTTCAGCTCTCATGGGGGTCTCAACCCCACGAGACCACCTTGGATTTCAATCCTCAGTGTGGATCATCGTTAAGGACAGTTAGCTCCCGTATTTCTCCTTGTCAACCTACATTAATACTGTTGCTAAAACTCAATCAAGCTCAATTAAGGGAGCGACAGAGCAGATGAAGATAGCAGAGCAGAGCGTTGGCAGTGGAAGTGGGGTGTCGGGGCTTCATGGGTGGGCAGGACAGACCCTAACCCCTGGCTCTGTATGCAGTGACATGTCTGTCCCTAAATCAGCTGCCAGCACAGGGGCTGACAGGTTAGTTTAGACCTACAGCATGGAGGGAATCCTAATGGCTCCATCAGGACAAGTGCGCTGTCTGTTATGTTATATTTGGCCTCCTGAATCCGACCTTTATGTCGCCGTTTCAGTCGCTGCTGCTGATTTTTAAGTCTGCGAAGGCCGCAGCATTATATCTGGCCGCTCTCTGTCTGTGTGTCAAGTTATTTGGGAGCTTAAATCTGACAATTTCACCGCCCTCTCCTTCACCCGCTTGCTGTGTAAGGGGTTATGTTTGGTCACTTGATACTGACCTCCATGCCAACTCACCGTCTCTGTCTGTGTCTGACTTTAAAATGGGTCTGTTATATTTGGATTAATAGAGACCACCTAACCTAATTTGCTCGGTCTCTCTGTCTCTCTTTGGGACTTTTACTTCGACCTTTGAGACACTTTCCCCTTCGCTGTCAATGACGTTATACTTTGGACCACCAAAGTTGGACTTCTGGTGTTTCACTCTGGCCTTTGGCTCACATAACTGTGTAGAATAATTACATCTAGAGAGATTTTTATGAGAACGGTCTTTGAATTAAACATGACTTACTGTTGCTCGGTCCTGTCAGCTGGTTTGATCAAGACAAAGGCTAGACCAGTGATTCTCCACCTTTTTCATATCAACGACCCCTAATTTAGTCCATATTAGAGCCTTTTGATGAGATTTGGACCAAAATCTCTGACCCAAATCTGAGAATATTTTTATTGTTAGATATGATTTTGTCCAGAACCATGACAATGATATTGTAGCTAGAGAGTTAACAGTGAAACTATGATCAAAACAGTCATTCTTCTACATTCTCTAATTGTGTTAACGTCTTGTAAATGAAATAATGCTGAAGTTTAACAATTCATCAATTTACTGGGGACCCCCTGGAAGCCCCTCAGTGCTATAACGATATTGAGAATTAACAGTAAAAGTCACTGATGGCTTATTTATCTGCAGAATATTGTGATGGAAATGGAAAAAAAAATAGGCATTTGTTCCTCATATTAGTGACTGGGAAACTAATTTAGGTTTTAAAGATCATTTGGGAAATTTCCCTTTTTCAACAACAAATCGTTACAATATTCACATCCTGATATATCTGTTGAGACCCATTTATGAATAAGTGCCAGTGTAGTTCTCATATTAACAACATATTCTCCATGTCATTGATTTCCGTTAGGCCCCATGACTACACCAGTGCCTCAGATTGATCAACACAGTGAAGCTGTAGCTGGGCAAGTGGCTGCTACAAATGCAATGGCATGTCATGTTGGGTGAAGATACATTTGTGTAGTAAAAAGATACATTAACTCAGACACACATGCATGCATGGGCAGTCGCAGAGGCACACACACACACACAGAGAGACATAGAAACACATACATCTGCTCACCCTCTGAGTCCATCAATATCATATTACCTGTTCTTTTAGCTCCGTATTGATCACGCCTGTAGAGGCTGTTCATGTGCCGGTTACGATGTGCTCTATTACCTGTGTCTTAGTGTCAGTCTGTCAGACAGAGGGGGGGATTATGGCCATCCAGGCTGCCCATTGATTCCTGGGAGTGTGAAGTGTCTCTGGTGCAGATGGATGCCTGCTTATGGCATATGGAGGTACATTAAGGCTGCCTGTATAGAGTGTGTGGAGGACTGGTATAGACTTTTAAAGGCTGATAATAGTGAGATTTTTTGGATTGAAACTGCCAAAAGTTGATATTCAATATTTAAACTTGGCGATTTTCACGCTAAAATTACATGGATTTAGTGTTTCCTCCAGAATTTTCCTCTAGTCAGGGTGGAAAAGCCTCTGAAACAGCATTTAGACCATCATGGGACACTAAAACTCTCCACTGAATCCCAGACTAATGACATTCTTTTAAGATTAGCAACTCTTTAAGGCAGGCTGAGCCAGGTTTAAATGTAGGTTTTACAGACTTCCACCTCTGAACATGTTGAGTAAACTCATATCTTCGCTTATATCATATTGGCAGGGGGCAACATGATTGGCTTTTTTATTAAAATGCTTTGTATATCAGCTTGGTATATCAGTCTATAACTTTGGTATGGAGTATGGCTTATTTGTGTCCAAGAAGTGAAGTGTAGAGTTCGCAGAGAGTTCACTTTAAGATGGATAAGTTATCGTAGAATATAAATATCAACCTTTAAATTTATCGTGAAACTTGTACGGCTGCGTAACCTAACTACTAAACCAACATCACTATTATATTTCTGCTATTTAAAAAGCTTGAGTACAGTATGAGTACAGGGCCATATTTCTAGATAGCACAGTAGGCCTGCAGTTTCATATAATCTAGAAAATGGTGATATCAGTGGTAATGTTTGTCTTTCCAACCTCTTCAGCATCTGCTGACTGATACTTAAAGTCATTGGGATTAATGGCAAAAATAATATGTATACGTATTTTTTTCTTTTTAAATTTCTGGTTTGTCTTATCCCCCAAAACCCTAGAATGTCAATTTGATGTCAGAGCATCTGCCTCAGAGTGACATAAATATCAAAACTATAGTGTATGGCCATCGCGGTCGGAAAACAATGTGATATTTTGGAGTGGGTGAACAATAATTATAATTACATTGTCAGTGCAATGATATCATATAATTTTTTATTGATGATGCAAATTGTGAATGATAATCACATCTGTTAGCAGTTACAGCGCGTGATCTTCTGTCTTTGTCTCAGATTGTGCGTTTCCTATCATGAGGGGAAGGGAGAGGAAAGATGAAAAGTCTCTCTGTTTTTCTTGGGCCTTCCCGTCTCATTTCTCTCTCCAGTGCTGATGGCTTGACCTGGACACTGGACCCGTTCCCTCTCTCTCCATCCTTGTCTAATCGCTCTCTCTCTCTCCTCTTGCCATCTCTTCCTCTCTTTCTCTGTCGCATTTAACCCTTCCTCCGTCTCTGAATCTGCATCAATCTTTCTCTCGCTTTCCTTTGCTCCCTCCCTATTTTATTTATATAGTTTATTTAATAGGGACAATGCAATTTAACATAGTGCCACTTCAATTAGTTACAAACAAGTTGATGCAATTGATGTTCTGCATACAGAGATTATGGCTATTAGTTTCCAACTCCTGTCCCTAGTTAGGCTTTTCTTAAGAAAGAAAGAAGAAAAAAGGAAAGAAAATATCAAGGTTACATACAATTATGAAGCATAATTTAGGAAGGAAAGATGAAACAACAACAAATAACAACAAATAACAATAATATCATCAAGTCATGCATACAGCTCTGATTTTGCTTCAGCCAGCTTTTAACATTTTTATGAAAAACCTCAATGTCTTTTTTATTTTATTTTAATTTATTTCAGTTGGGCCACATTTGAGAACTCTTTATAGAAAATGCTGACTGCCTCTTGCTGGCACTCTCTCCAAAGCTTGTGTCCTCTGTTAATTGTGTGTATTCATGTTTGTGTGTGTGTGTGTGTGTGTGTGTGTGTGTGTGTGTGTGTGACATGGTTCTTATTGAACGCTGACCATAAATCTCTGACCTCCTCGCAGCCTCTCAGCAAAGCGCTCTGATATTAAATAATGAGAGTCGGGGAGGTGATCCGGTCCTCTGTCAGGCCCCCGAGGGCTGAGATGCGATATTGTTCCCATCTCGGACTCCGATGTGGGAATTAAATGCAGCCTGGCTCCCACCAGTCCACAGGAAGAGGACGTTGTCTCCGATCTGCTCCGGTAATCACTGGAGATAATACAGTCTGATGATCCCTCCTCATACCGAAGCATAACATTTGCTTAGACTTAGCGGCTGACGCTCAATGAGAACAACAATGAGTCAGCATGAGACGGTCTGAAGTCGGGTTAGACTGATGTGGGGTTTGAAGGCCGATAGCCTTACAGATATCTTTAGACTGAAGTCACCGATAGTCAATATGTCGATATTCATTATCTTTAAATTTGACCGTTTTCATGACAAAATGTAGTATTCAGTCATCCCCCAGAATTGAAGCTGCTGATAGCTGCTATTCAGTATCTTTAAGTTTGACTTTTTTCATGTCAAAAAAATCCCAAAGATTACATGGATGGAAGCTGCCAAAAGTTGATATTCAATATTTAAACTTTTTAATTTATTTAAAACAATTTTCACGGCAAAATTACATGGATTTAGCGTTTCCCCCCCAGAATGTTATTCTAGTCAGTGTGGAAAAGCCTCTGAAACAGCATTTAGACCATCATGGGACACTAAAACTCTCCACTGAACTAATGAAGACTAATGAAATTCTTTTTGGGATAGCAGCTCTTTAAGGCAGGCTGACCCAACCCGCCTAAAATGTGGGATAAATTAGGCTTTAAAAGGAAGAATTAATTTACAAAAACCCAAAATTGAACAAATGAATGCATAAAATGTGCAAAGAAAATACAATTTGCAGACTGTTTTCTGTGATCAGGGAGGAACCTCTATCATATCAACAATGGACGACATGACTGGCCGATATCTGATATTTAATATGAAATATGCAACATGCAATATGCAAGCAGGTATCTTGGTCTAACCCTAGTATGAAGTATCATTCATTGCCAACAAGTTGTAGTACTTAACAGTTTGCTTTATATCATAAGGAAATTCAAACAACTACAGTAAAACAATAATAACTAGATGTTTGTTCTCCTTTGAATATCACCAGGAGTTTTCCTTTGTCTCTCTGCATCATCCCCTTTAGATGAACCTGAGCAGTTGAAAGACGATCGTGTCCCCGAAGACGCCACTCCTCCTCCTCCTCCTCCTCCTCCTCCTCCTCCTCCTCAGCAGGAGCCAGAGGAAACTCCATCTGACCCAGACCTAAGTGAGTCTTTAGAGAAGGACTCCAGCACACAGGAGGAGACCCGACTCCCCAGACATCTGTTATGTGGAATGGCATCTAATTTACCTTTCGGTGCAGAGGAGAGGAGGACAGGAGGGAGGGAGGGGGAGGGGAGGGATAGAATGAGGGGCTGGGAATGGGGAATAGAGGTGTGTGTGTGTGTGTGTGTATGTGTGTGTGTGTGTGTGTGTGTGTGTGTGTGTTGCTACTGCCTACACATGCACAAACATCTGAGTTAAAGTAATAGTCTGTGACATTTTCATATAAATAAATGTCAGTTTTGCTGCTCACTATTGTCAGTTGATATAACACAACAGTGATTAAACCTATATCCAATTCATGAAAGCTTTTTCCATTTGCTGTTCTAAACACCCGGAGTCTGGTCGGTCTTTCCCGGGAAAAATCCTCTGGCGCACAGGAAGTGATGCGTTTCTGCTTTGTTTCTGAATCAACAGAAGAAGAACTGGGTAGTTAGCATGAGCAGCGATCCTAGCCACCTACAGAAACTCAAACTGAAGAGTCTCCTCTGGTCTGTGTGAAGTAAACTTGTAAAGCTTCAGAAACAGCTGTGTGATGGCCGCTCCCACACACACACACACACACACACACACACACACACACACACACACACACACACACACACACACACACACACACACACACACAAACACACAGCAGGCTAATTAACACTGTAGGAGAGTTAACTATAGGAAAGTAAAGCTAGTAAGGCGTAGTGGGGGGTTTGGTCTTCCTGGGTTCTCATGTTACCTGCAGAAGACTCACATAGGCACTTTGATTCTATTAGAGCTGATTTTATTTATGTTTTTGTTTTTTCTTTTTTGTGAAGTGTTTGTTTTGTTCCTTTTAATTTACAATCATTTGTGATTTTGTTGAAGAAAAGTAACAATACAAAAGTGCTTAAAAAATAAAATAAAATAAAATATTCACAACAACTATGGTGTTATTTTCAACTTTGAATTGCTTTTGAATTTAGGGTAATAACTTTTAGTTAAGCTTCATTATTTTAAAGGTTTTCTATTTTTTATTTATTTATTCATGTTTTATATGTTTTTCTACGTTGATTGTCTTGGCTGAGCTGATTTAGTCAAGTTCAGGTTTTTTAATGTTTCAGTGTCAAATGGGAAATGCAGAAGCACATGAGACTTATTACTAATTACTAATTACTTATCTAAATGGTTCTCTCCTATACTCCACTCACATTTTGGCCAAAAAACTAACAGTGAAAATAATTCTTAATGATATTTCAGTTAGTTTTCAAAGCAGAGACAGTTGCATCATTTCAGTAGTTTTGTTTTTCACACATTTAATTTAGAATTTCATTAAACTAAGATGTCTTTTTCATGCCTACAGTAGTTTCAGTCTGAGTTTTATTCATAGTTCATTATCTATAATAACTGCATATCCCCAGTAGAACAACTAGCTTGTCTCTAAGCATTTGGCAGGTTGAGGAGTTTGGTCATTTGGACAGCAGATCATTGACATGCACTTTGAGGGTCAAAGGTCGTCCATAGATATCCACTGTGGGGTCAGCTTCATTAAGTGTTAATGACGATCCCAAGGGCGAGTTGTCGGCTGTGCTTTCCCCTCTTTTCCTTACTCAACCTCCTTTCTCGACATATTAAAGGATAACCTGTTCCCTATCATCATTAACAAAGCAAATCCAGCTCTTTAATCTGTTCATCCGGCTGCCCCCCCCCTTTTTCTGTCCCTCTTCCTTCAGTGCTTCCTCCCTCTGAAACCTTAAATGAGCGAACCACCAAACATCTTGGATCTGAAACAATATAAAACCTCATTGAACTGGCTCTGCTGAACATATGGTGGAATCAATGAGAGTGCCTATTCATTAAGCAAACTGTCATCAGGAGGCCCTTCAAATGGAAAATACCAGCAATATACCAGCAAGTAACACAGGATCTTGGGTTTACTCCCAGTGATTTGTAATTAATGTATGGTACATGTCTGTGTTCCTCCCTTGATCTGCTAATTAGAGAGGAAACACGGGTGCAAATCCTCTCCGCTTCGCTGGAGGAATGCAGCTCTTGCAGCCAGAGCCGAGTGTTTTCTCTTAATTTGAGACCGGCTCGTCGCTGCAGAGCGAGGCCTCATATTAAACCAATCATAGCCTCTATGATTTGGCATCAATTCATACAAACTCTTGTTATGATAAACAGACAACAGCAGTACTGAGAGTTTGGAGGACAATTTTTTTTTTATGTTTTTTGATGTCTTTGATTCCAATTCCCTTTTGACTTGACCAAGTTTGAGTTCGCAGGGGGAGAGCGAGATTCCCCAGTCTTTCACTCAAGAACTGCACCATGCTTTGAATTCACTTGCTGTGTATTTACAGCCAACACAGGACCTCAAGGTACACTTGTATCTCTTTGTGTGTCACAGTTGATTAGTAGCAACTGAGCTGGATTTTCCATATTATGACGCCTCTCTTGTGCTAAAAGTGACATAGTAACAGATATGTGTGTTTTGTGTTATGCGTGATTTTAGCTCAGTAATTACACTGGTTAGGTAGCCAATGAATTGTGACAGAGGTAGATTGTCTTAAAGTAATAATCTGTGAAATGTTCATAGAAATAGAAATAGAAATTTTGCTACTCTATCAAAGATAGACACAAAAGCGATTCAGCCTATACCCAAGTCATGAAAGCTTTTACATTTGCTGTTCTAAACACCCAGTGTCTGGTAGGTCTTTCCTGGGAAAAATCCTCTGGCACACAGGAAGTGATGCGTTAAGTTTCCGGTTTGTTTGGAATAAACAGAAGAAGAACTGGGTAGTTAGCATGCGCAGCAATAGCCGCCATGACTGAACAGACAAAGAAAAGAGAAACTCAAACTGCATCAACAGAAAATCCAAGGAAACAGACGTCACAGTCCCGCCCACACTGTTTGATTGACAGGTGATCTCTGGGAAGAGCAGTGCAGAAACACCACAGCAATGAGCGCTTAGAGCCAAACATGTCATTACCATTATAAAGAATAGAGACAAAATGGCTGTTACATGTTAATAAAGGGCTGAATGTTGAGAGACAGAGATAGAGTTGAAGCGTCAGACTCAGGTATGTCTGGCTGACAGGACACTCTCCCTGCTCCTCACACTTCCCCTGCCCCGGGGTCAAAGGGCAACAGATGACTCCTCTATCACATGACCTCCAGGACACACCCCACCTACAGAGACAGGATGATCAACAGTTTAATCTGTCTGATAGGCAGTTATTTCATTAAATCTACGCCTCATTTGAGGTTTATACTAGATCGTGCGACCTAGATTTCAGATTGATGTATTATTTTGTAGCTGATTGAAGTGATACCACCCACAGAGAAGCCATCGTACAGTCCTGCTCAGCAGCCATCCAGAAAAACATAAGGGATCATACATAATAATGTCACACAGAGAGGTTTCACCCTGTGCAATTTCCTCAATAATGAGCAATTTAGCTCTATCATTCACAGTAAATGAGTCCATTACATGACGGCCGTAACAGATTAATCACTTTCCCCTCATCAGTCTGAGAATAACCTTCGGTATATAAGGGTCAGATGACCGTAGGTGACCCCTGGTGGTGGAATGCACTTTGACCTCTGACCTCTGGGGTGGCCGGGGCTGATCCTGACCCCCAGCAGCGGAGCAGACCGGGAAGCAGGGACAGTTGTTCAAGTCACTTCAGGAGAGAGAGGAGATGTTGTTCCAGTCATTAGATGGGAATGTGGACGAGAGGTGGACTGTGTGTGGCTGCTCTGCTAATGGGAACAGTAGACTTGTATTCTCTCATTGGCTATGTTTACATGCGCTCAATAATGCGACTATTACCACTAGTCTGGGTAAGAATATATATAGTGCAAATAAGCTGTCTGCATGATTGTACCAAGTGACACCTCCCCTAATAATCCAGTTTATTGCTGTAACATGCGGTTGTTGCGTCTAATGGCTTTTTGAGTGATAGGTGCCCCTGACAGATGAACTCCACCACCAACTGCACACGCACAACTTGATCATAATTAAAGGAATGCGATTAAAGTGTATCCATGTTCTGTCTGGTCTCAGTTAATGCGAGTAGAATTGGAGACTCCACATACCTCATGTTACTGCGATTTTGCTTACTCTAAGAGCATAAGCACATGAATATAATCAGTGTTTACATAGGCTCCGCTTTACTCACATAATCGCCTGAATCACATTATAATCACATTTTTGATATGTGTAGATGTGGCAGGTGAAAGTGTGGTGTTTTATTCTTGGATTCACTGTATCTGCATAATGGCCAATGCTCAAGTTAATGATCAATAATGGTGAGGTATATAAAGAAATTCCTGATTGCGTCTCTCAGTAGGCATATATAGGCATGTATATTGCCAATAAGTGCAGTTAAGATAAGACAAGATAAGATAGCTCTTTATTGATCCCCTTAGGGAAATTCAGGGTTACTGCCTGGTCATTGTTTTGGTTTCTGATAGTAAACTTCTTCCCTATCCAGCAGCTGTTCCATGCCTGATTTAACCCACGCAGTGCCATGTGAGCAGGCTGGCAGACTGGCAGGCCGTCCTGAAGTAGCCGTTCCCCTCTGAATGAGGATACTTGACCTCCTCAGCAAGGGTCACCAACCACTTTCATTAGGGGTGTAAGGATCCGAAGGGGTGGCATCCACCCATTCACCCCCGTATCCGGGTTCGGTCTAATCCATGCGTGTTTGGATCTCGCGGAGCCAGACGCTCATACGGGCCACTGACAGGAGGGTCATTGTGCGAGCGACACAGAAATGTATCAGGAGCGGAGCCAGGGCTTTGGGATAAAGGCCTGTCCTGCAGACCTACGGCTGAACCGTCTTGTTTGCATATCAATACCTTCAAGCCTGAATGACTGCAGTCAGCTGATGAATGAAAGATTTGCTGCTGTCTCAGGTCTCAGGACTCTCTGGTGCAGAGAGAGAGAGGCATAAAGGGAACTTTTCACCAGGGGGAAACTCAACGACATAGCTGGCTGATTCCCTTTACGCACTCCTCATCCATGAATGGGGTTGTGTGACTTCAAGAAATTCTACGACCGAAGAGTACGAAGGGTGGAAAATTAACACCAGCCGCCACTCAAATGCTAGTAAAATTTTGGGCTGTGGCAAAATAACTAGTCATCATTTTGAGAGTCTTTTCTATTCTGAAAATCTGGTCAGCTGATATATTAGTGAAAGTGGCTGATGAGTTCTGGAATAAAAAAGTAAAAGGCCCATTCACATACAGAATGATAACTATGAAGATAATTAGAAACTATAACGATACATTGTTGCACAACAGAACGCTAACTATGAAGATAATTAGAAACTATAATGATACATTGTTGCACAAGCATTCACGCTACAACGATATCTGTGATCAATTCCTCAGCAGCTTTATTGAACCAAAAATGAGTTATTGTTATGGTTTTGGATGTTTTTATAGTTATTGTAGTGGGATGAAGTGGGAAATGGGAGACTTTCTATTTACTTAAAGCCATTAAATGTTTTTATAGTTATAGTTATCTTTATAGTGATATGTGAATGGGCCTTTACTCGCCTGGCCTGAGGCTATGTTGCTGTTGCTGATGTTCTGATGCTGGTTTCATTTTTGCTCCTCTAATTCATCAACCCTATTACGTTTCCACACACAAACCTGTACATTTTCTCCATGAGTAACAGACCAGAAGCCATTTTGATTCCTGCTTGCCCCATCTCGTGGGATTGTCCTCCTTTATGACCCTTGGATATACCTGGTGAGGAATAGTAATAAGGGAATTGAATCAAACTGATACCATCGCTGATTTGTAATGAAACGGAATAAGAGCTTTAACGACAACATAAATAAAAGAGTAGCTGAATGGAATATATAAAACCCCATAGTGTCTATGTAGGAAAGATTAAAATCACATCCAGGTCCAGGATACACGAATACGCCCTCGTGTATTTCTGCTCAGGCGCTGCATCGATTAGAGATGTACGGCAGATAAATCATGTGTTAAATAATATTTTACAAATGTGTGATAGCGACCTGGGCCCGACCCCCGAGCTAAATCAAAGTGACAGGGAGACATGGTACGTATGAGCACATATCCCCGCCGCCTATAAACTAAACAGGCAGTTATTGATCCAGGCCATCTCCCTTCAGTGGAGGTCCCAGAGGTTGAGAATGCAATATTAATGGATCAGGGGGTAGTTGTTGTATGTGTGTGTGTGTTTGTGTTTGCGTGTGTGTGTGTGTGTGTGTGTGTGTGTGAGAGAGTGTATAGCCCATGCAGGGCGACTCCATTAAGCAGTATGGCGGTAGCGGTCAGCAGTTTATGGCGCCCAGGCTCACAGGTCAAGGGGGAGCGAGCAGGTCAAAGATTGCCATCCCCAAAAGGTTTCCAATCACCCCACTGAATTGATTGCTTACACATCAGAAAAACCAGCGTCCTGCGTTAACTTCAAATTTAGCCCTGGAGGCCTGCAGCCACATGACCCCCCTCTCCTCTACTCTACCCCCCATTCCCCCCCTGCACACTTCCACTGGGGCCTGTTGGGGCAGCTGAACTGTTTGACCACTCACTTATGGTAAAGGTAAATAAAGGATAATATTCCTTATCCTTAATGACTTAGACCTTTTCAGTCATACGGTTTGTGAGTAAACAACTTGATCTCACGTAAAAGTAAAACTGTTTGATTCACAGGTGATCTCTGGGAAATGCAGTGCAGAAACACACACTGAGCACCAAAGATGTAAAAAAAAAAGAAAAGAAAAAAAAAAGAGGATTACCGCTTTGAAGAAGAATGTAAACACAGAACACTTTCTTTTCAGAATAAAAGTTTTAGTCAGAATCTCGGCATGTTCAAATACAAAAGTATCAGAGAAAACATCTCGACAATATTTTGTCATCTTATAAATTAGGCTTTCAGAAATATACAGTTGAAAAGAAGTACAGTTTGTGAAGTTGAGTGTCAATGATCAATCAAATGAAGTAGAAAACAATCACAGATACAGATATGGTCTGTCAATAACAGTTCATAAAAGCATTACACTGGCAAAACATAAATAACAGCAAATTTACAGCACATAATAGATTGTGTTTTTACAATTCTGGTACTTTTTTTTTGCATCAGAATAAGATATACAGATATCTTTTTATGTAATTAAAAAGAGTTCTTGAAAAGACTTTGAGCTTGCATTACTGAATGAACTGGAGAAAAAGGGCTTCACGTATATAAAGAACAAGAATGATTCAGAAAATATACTCAGTGGTGATTACGACGAATTGTTTTGTCTCAACAATAGACATCATTATATTTACACTTCCTTTATTTTGATTGTTCTATTGTGCATAATTCAAAGATCTCTGCTTGTTGCTGTCTTCGCTGTTTCTATGTTGCTTTTGTAGTTCCCGTCTGCTTCTCACAGCTCCAATATGTCATTTGGTTTATCATAGCTTTGCCCTTCTGTCAAGGCTCGTTACTCTCACGTCTCGTCGTTTGGTTTAACTTTAGGAACCTCTCCTTACATCGCTGGCTTCTTTTTCGGCTTTATTTTCAATGGAGAGGTCGTGCTGTTGAGTGTTCTGGACGGCGCTGAGAGCTTAGCGTATTTTTGGCACTCGGGGCGCCAAGTGCTAGAAGTTAAAAATATTTCAACTTTAAGCAAACAAGCAGCACGCTTCAAACGAGGCTTTCGCTTTTCAGCGGCAGCAGCAGGAGGAGGAGGAGCCGCGACCAGCGCTTCCCACAAGCTTTTGTTTAGCGCTGCTTGTTACAGTGGCTGTGGACACCGGGGCTTGAAGCTCTCAAAAGCTTTGTTGGCATAGTGTTGTTACCATAAGGGCGTCGTTATTTGGTAGAAAACCTGGAAGGAAAACAGCTTCAGAGCTTATAGATCAGAGGACATGAAGAAAAGGCATATTCCACACAGTAAAAGCTTTGGTAACACAGAATGTCTTAACATATCCCTATTGAGTTTTGTCAGCTGGTTGAACTTTTAAGAGCTTTGGTGATTCAGCCATTCAGTCCCAGCCGAAGTCTTGTCCCGTCATCTGGTAGAACTTGAGGTTGAAGGGTCTGTAGAAGTCTCTGAGCCGGAGCAGGACCTCGGAGGGGATCTGGGGATGGGGCCGGCCCTTCGACTTCCCCAGGCAGCGAGGCCTGCTGCTCCCCTCCGGCTTCTTCAGGCAGGGGAAACCTTTGGTCTGGTTGAAGTAGAAGTGCTTGTCCGTCACCACGCGCTTGAGCCCCAGGAAGTCCTGGACCCGGCCCATCTCGCCCGCCGGGTCCGTCACCAGGCGCTCGCCGCTGACAAAGAGGAAGCGGGATAGCGGGAAGAAGCGCAGCCAGTTCTCCAGGTGCTTGGCGTAGATGCCGATGCGCACGGCGCTCCAGGACGTGTCGATGAGGCCCGTGGTGGAGTTACGGAAGGCCAGGTTCTGGAAGGACGGGAGGCCCGGGGACTTGGTCAGGGTCTGGGTGTAGTCGGACACGGCCCGGGTCACGGGGTCGCGCACCACCACGATGAGCTTGGTGTGGCGGCTCATGGAGAAGACGCGGCGAGGGGCTTCTTTGGTGATGAAGTAGCTGGGGGTTTTCTCCATGGTGATCTGACCCTCCAGCGTACGAGGCATCAGGTTCCTGGAGAGAGAGAGAGAGAGAGAGAGAGAGAGAGAGAGGGAGAGAGAGGGAGAGAGAGGGAGAGAGAGAGAGTGAGTTTGGTTTAGTTTATATCAACAGTTGTAAAAGGAAAAAAGAAAAGAACATTTTCAAGGATTACGCAATAAAGTCAAATACTTGTTTCCATTGTGGTCCTTGGTTGTAAAAGAGACATGGTGTAAAGGTGAATGGCAGCATACATGAACATTAATACAACATATTAAGAGTAGAAATTAAAACGCAATTATCTTACATATGCTACAGGACATTCTGTATAAAGTGAGCAACTAAAATTACCACAATCTAGAAGGAGTGTAGATTTCATGTGACAGTATTTTGTCAACCGAAACATCATATGAGTTTAATGAAGTCTGTTTACTAGGTAGAGTATGTTTGTTCCAACCTTGAGCCCCAGTGTATACAGAAAGACAATTTAGAGAGATTTCTATTAATAAAATTGTACTCTAAACAGAGAGTATGCTTTAGAAAATGCCCACATATGTTCTATATTAAAAAAAATAACCTTTATATATTACGAAACATTAATACATTCCCTCGATATTCTCCTAATTCTCGTAACATTCCTTTGATGATGCCTCGCTTGCCTTGAAGGCTTTCTGATTCGGCTTTGTAATTAGTGGGCTAAATCTGTGATTACAGGGAGATAAACATGACATTAGCCTCCACTGGCATTGACAGAGTGACCATGTCGGACCAGACGGGGAGGGAGTCTTGCGAGCGGCTACTGTAGGAAAACCACAAGGCCGTATTAACCTCAGAAAAGTAATTTCCTCTCATCCGCCTCCTCCTCCTCCTCCTCCTCCTCCTCCTCCTCCACCAGACTCCCCCTCTCCTCCTGCTCCTCCACGCTGAGACAACGTCCTTTTAGCGCTGCGACAACAACCGCATTACTGTCATACCGCTGGTATTTGCAGGCTTACAGCAGGGGTTGGAAAAGTTTCTGCCGCTGCTGCCATGACATTTTTTTTTTTTTTTTTTTTACTCCCCCTTGTATTCTTTGTTTCCCCCCCATTTGCGGGTAACCGTCACCACGAGCCGAACCTTATCGTGAGATTTTAAATAACGACAAATCCTAAATAATGTTTTGTTCTTTATCTTTCTACCTCACACTCCACTGAGGCTTCTTTACAAATCAAGAGAGAGAATAGAGCTGAAATAGAGAGAATGAGAAGATTTAATGTGAAGTTACAGAATATTTTGACTTAAGCCACCAAGTAAGCTTACACTACCAGTCAAAGGTTTGGACACACCTGATGTTTTTCATTCTCTTAAAGCCATTTTGATCTAAAGGCTTATGCTTAAATGCTTGAAATTTATTTCTTAGACAAATATAAATAGTGAAGTTGATGCTTGTGTATGAATTTCTTTCCAAAGCCTTTGCCTTTCCATCAAGGCAAAGGGCGGCTACTTTAATGAATCTAAAATATAAGATTTTTTGATTTGTTTTGATTTGTTTGGTCACTGCATGATTCCATTTGTGTTATTTCATAGTTTTAATGCCTTAACTATTATTCTAAAATGTGAAAAATAGTAAAAATACTATTATAACAGCGTCATGCCAACAGAAAATACAGACAAAAGTTAAGAGTATCCTATTGCATAAACAGGTTTGTCGAGTACTCATTATATAAGAGCTTACAGCAGCCATGTGATGTGTCCTATAGTCAAAGCTTGGTTATTGCCTTTGGCCTTGTAATTGTTATTATCATTACTGCTTGTGGTATTCTGGGCTGGGCGCTCCTCTTCCTCTTGATCTTTACTGTGTTCCTCTACTTGGATGACTCACAGGCTGAGGGAGCTCGCTACCTCAGAAGGCTCAACAAACCCTTAACCGAAGTCTGCGTTTGCCTGGGAGTCCTGATAACCTGCCAGAGCAGATCGTATATGAAAGGGGAGGGAAACGGGAGGGAAAGGAAAACCTATTTGTCTCGTCGTTTCGTTTATTTCATTCAAGAGCTCCTGTGACGCTAAAACGGAACCTAATAACTTCCATCGTGAAAAAATACCCCGCCAACTTTCCTCTCCTAAAAAAAAAAAAAAAAAAACCCAACGCAAAAAACACGGCCCCCTTTTTCGTTTAGTTTAGAAATAAGGAGATTCAGATCTCAGGCTGAGTTCGTGTTTTAGAAATCTAAGCGCTGAGGAATGTCAGTGTTGCAACGGCTCCGAAAAAGATCCCTCAGCTAATTTCCACGGTCCCTCTCTCCGCTCGGTAGGCATGTGGCGCTTGGTTGGGTCTGAGTCTTCGTGGTTGGTCTGTAACTGCAGGGCTTATGGGGCTCTGAGCTCTGGTGTGTGGTGATGGAGCCGACTCCGTTCCTCTCCCTCATCCAACACACACACTCGGCTCCAAGTCCGGCGTGGCCCCTGGCACGGAGCTGTGAGGGTAACACCAAAAACACAACTTATGGTATTCATAAGAGAGACCCCTGACTTCTATTACAGGGCCGGGGCAAAAGCAGAATAGAGGAAAAACGAGGCGAATTCCTCCGGGAGAAAAGTTTATGAAAACAATACTTTGCTTCTATGGCTGGTCTGAGCGTTGTGATATATTACAATGAGCGTTTCGGGCCAAAAAAGTAAGCTACAATCTATCGCTCTAAAGCCGAGGTTTTGAAAACTAGGGATCGCGAGCCTATTTCTGGTGGAAGTCACCACATGACGTGAGCGGCAATATATTTTTTATGAATCTGGGTCCCAGAAAAGGAAACTAAACTTCTCGCTCGGATCCAAAGGAAAGTTTAACAGCGCTGGCTTTCAAGGAAAAATCCACCCTTGCTCTTACTCAGTTATATATCATCAATCTGTTCGTTATTCTCAACCTGCCTCATCTACGTCTACATCAGTTAGTGATTTCCAACAGTTCCCAGAATGCCTTTTGACGACCCCCAGAGAATGTGTGGGTTTTATGTGTTGGAGGAGAGAGCGATGGTGATAACGATGGCAATAACAGTGAGAGTTTTCCAGTCCAGAAAAAGTGAGAGACTCATAACCTTTACTCTAAACTCAACCTGTTGTAGCTGCATTGCATTCTGGTCTCTCTCCTGCTCCTGTGGGTGGAGAAATTGGTCTCTCTCTCCTCTTCTACGATGGATTTCTCCCTGTATGATTGTTGAACGTCTCTCGGTGCAAAGAAAGAAGCCCTCACTCTTTGATTCTGAGGGACTGACACCAAAACCTGACGTTTACCGCTGATGTTTTAGATCGCTGAAACATTTTCTGATATCAGACTTTATTGTAGCTGCTGGAAATATCTGACTGTGATGTCATGTCTTCTATGTTTGGCCAGTTATCCACTAGAATAAGAAAACTTCACCAAATGACAAAGTGGACACAGAAATGCAAGGTACATAGCTGTTTTTCAAGTGTTTTAGGGTGGCATAGACAAAGTTTCTGTCTGTCACACACACACACACACACACACACACACACACACACACACACACACACACACACAAAGCACAAGGCAGCCCAAGCAGTCTGGCACCTCTGTTGTTACTTTCAGAAGTGGTTGTAGGCAGTGAGCATAATGAGAGTGTGTGTGTGTGTGTGTGTGTGTACATGTGTGTGTCACTAAATGGATGTTTAATTTTGTCCAATCAGCCTAATGGAAGCCATGGTGTTCCATGCGAGGCCGAGTGGGGCTTCCATTGACATCATGTTTACATTTTGGACCACTAGCCTGTAATCACAGAGCTGCCTGGCTACAACAAAAAGCCCAGGAGGAGGCCACACAGTGGGGCAGGGGTGTGTGTGTGTGTGTGGTGTGTGTGTGTGTGTGTGTGTGTGTGGGGCAAGAAGGAACGAAAGGGAGAAAGATGTAGATACAGAGAAGAAGAGGAGAAAAACAGGAAGAGTGGGACAAATGAAGGCGGAGGGGGAGAGAAGAAGAAAGTCAAGAAATCCTGTCGTTAGCCCACAAATCAGAAGCTGCTATCTCTCTCTCTCTCTCTCATAAAGATGAAAGACAACTGTACAGTGTTTGTACTTTTTATCTGATACCAGTTGGTGTGTGTGTGTGTGTGTGTGTGTGTGTGTGTGTGTGTGTGTGTGGTGTGTGTGCAGTGCTGCTGACCGCCGGCCGCCGTGCACGCCGTCCAAAGTGAGGTCAGCGAAACCTAGCGACGCGCTGTTTGTTTTCATCACACCTTTAGCGTTAGCATCTGGAGCAGGAATGCGGCGGGGTTTGAAAGTACACAGATGTGCGTTTATCTTTGGACACAAATGCGTGCAGGCACTCTCTCACACACACACACACACACCGTGCTCTGTGCCTGTGTGGGTGGGCTAGGCTTTATTAGGCCCTGTTTAAAGGACTAATAGGCTTCTGTTTATGACTTGACTATGGGGACACATGAGCGAGCTGCGTGTCCTGACCCACAAACACAACAGGAGAGGATCGGCTACTTACAAACAGAAAGTATTTACACAGCGTTTTCCATCTCTGCTCTAAATGAAGGGGCTTACCCATTAAAAATGCTTTTCAAATGTGTGTGTTAGTGTGTATGTGTGTGTGTATGTGTGTGTGTAAAAAAGGTAAAAAGGGCACCTGCAGGTACTGTAAACACAGCGGCTATTATCGCTGGTCCACCGGGGAGCAAACTACCAGAACACACACACTGGCTGTTTCCAACTCTGTTTGTCTCTCTCTCTCTCTCTCTCTCTCTTTCTCTCTCTCTCTCTCTCGCTTTCTGCTGTGACACACACACACACACACACACACACACACACACACACACACACACACACACACACACAAACACATGACATGCACACGTACACACAATAACCATCTGTACATGACTACCACAGGATGGATTCACATCTGGGAGCAATGAAGTTCTAAGTATGTGTGCGTGTGCATGTATGAGGGTGCGTGTGTGTGTGTGTGTGTCTGTGTGTGTGTGTGTGTGTGTGAGAGAGAGAGAAAGAGAGAGAGAGAGAGAGAGAGAGCCATGGCGGAGATGAGAGAAGTGTTTCTGGGTTAGGAAGTGTCCCTCCGGTCCCGGGGTTTCGGGCTCCGAATGCTGTGATCCGTACTGGCTCTGCGCAACATTACTCTGGGCCCCGGGCCAGACCCCCCCCGACCCCCCCCCACCCCCCACCCCCCACCTCCTTCTCTCACCCCCCCCTCCCCCCTCCCCCCTTCACCTCCCCCCCACTGGGAGGATATGGTCTCTTCCACCCCGAAGGTCAGAGGCAGATGGTTATGATTCGCAGGGTGAGACCACCAGGGATCACGGGGGATCATGTAATGCAACATGTCATCCTCTGAGGATTTCTTTCTCTTTTTCTTCCCCTTCCCCTTCTTCTTCCCTCTCTCTCTCTCTCTCCATCCCTGTCAACTCCTCTCCTTGCTCTCTGTACCACCTTTTCTACTTTACTTCCCCCTCTCCCTCTCAACCTCTTCAAAGCCTCCCGGTCGGCGTCTACGGTATCCGTCAACGGGAGACTGTTATGAACACATTTGACGTGTGTGTGAGGGGAAAATTAAAACACACGGACATACGTGACCACTACAGAGGCCCGTGTGAAGTGCCAGAGGTCGAGTGCGCCTCCGTACATCTTGCGCCTGTTGCGTTCAAAGACCTGTGAAAGCTGGCTTGTGTCTGTGACTGCGGGGAGAGGCTTGTCATTAACCCGACGGCAAATACAGGCTTCAGCAGCTTCGGTGGGCTGATTAGAAGTCAGTGGAGGTGGCGGCAGCTCAATAAAAGGGGAAGCGGTGAAGTATTTCTCTGAGTGTCTGTTAGAGTATCGGTTTGCAGATATTGGCCTTTTATTAAATATCAGACAGTCAGTGTTGTCCACCTCTGATATGATAGAGATTTCTCCCTGGACACAGCTAAAAACAGTCTATAAAACCTGCAAGGAAATTTTATTTTCTTTGCACATTTTATTGACTCATTTAATTGTTCGAGGTGTTTCTTGGAAATTGATTCTTCATTTAAAGGCAGTAATGTCTCCCAGAGTTTCCCCCCTGACATTAAATGGGTGCGGTGAGTCTCCCTGCCTTAAAGAGCTGCTAACACTAAAACAATTTCATTATACTGGGAGAGTTTTAGTGGCCCATGGTGGTTTAAATGCTGTTTCAGAGGCTTTTCTACCCTGACAAGAATAAAATGCTGGAGAAAGAAATTGAATACTTGTCTTTTTTGGCATGAAAATGGTCAAATTTAATGATGTTGAATATTACAAAATATACAAAATATCAGCTTGGCACCTTCAAACCAAAAATATCAGTATTAGTGTTCAAAAACTTGTGAACATCAGTCACACCCTTGTCTAAGCATATTTGAGTGTGTGTGTAACTGTGTGTGTGTGTGTGTGTGTGAGACCGTATGTTAGTGCATCTGACCTCAGTGTGTGTGGCGCACTACAGCACACGCTCTGAAGGTTACTGTGTGGCGGACGCACCCGGGCGGGGAGAGATGTTTTCAGTGAGGAGGTTTGCATCACTGGTGTAGGTCGGTAGGAAAAGAGCTGAAGAATGTGTCTAGCAGAGGGGAAAATAGAGGCGTGACGTTTAATAGAGACATCACAGAGTGAGTGAGTGAGAGGTGGTCAGTCAGTCAGAGTTTCCTCTGAGCAACCAGGGCCAGCCTAATGACAGGAGAAGATCTATGTGTGTGTGTGTGTGTGTGTGTGTGTGTGTGTGTGTGTGTGTGTGTGTGTGAGAGAGAGCCACTATTTCTATTACACTATTACTACTCTCTATCTCTGAATGCTATAACACAACCGTGATTCAACCTATATCCAGTTCATGAAAGCTTTTACATTTTCTGTTCCGAACACACACGGAGTCTGGTAGGACTTTCCCGGGAAAAAATCCTCTGGTGTAAAGGAAGTGATGCGTTTTACGTTTCCGGTTTGTTTGGAATAAACAGAAGAAGAAGAAGAACTGGGTAGTTAGCATGAGCAGCGATAGCAACCATGGCTGAGCAGACAAAGAAAAGAGAAAAGCCACCAACAGAAAAACCCAAACTTCATCAAAAGAACCTCCAAGCCCACACTGTTTGATTGACAGCTGATCTCTGGGAAGTGCACAGCGATGAGCGCTTAGCAACAAAGATGTCACCAAAATAAAAAAAAAGAGGATCTTGAGGATTGCAACTGTAAGGAAAAAGAAGAGAAGATAAAGAAAGGAAGAAGAGAGAGTCTTTTATGTATACAGTAGAGTGATTTTATTTGGCGTAAAAAACCTATAATGACAAAGCCTTGACATATAGGGAAAGACGAGTATGTGTGTTTGTGTGAGTAAACGTGTGTGTGTGTGTGTGTGCATATATGTTGCCACTGATGGCTCCCACCCCTCCTGACTTATCAAATGGGAAAATCTCCAGTTGTGTTCCTGCCGGCCCCACAGTGGCCTACTTGTGGTTCTTTATCTGCGGACAGCCAGGGGCCCCGGGGCCCCGCCCTGCCATCATCTGATCTGCTGAGCGCAGGATGGAGGGATGGACAGATACACTGGGGTGGAGTGATGGGCAGATTACAGCGGGTCACTTCCTTCCTCCTCGCATCCTGACCCCGGTGACGTCATCACTTCCTCGCCGAGAGTTGCATAATTATGTCGTTCAGACGGGGGTGAGCGGTTGGGAATGTTTGGACACATGCATTTTTCTTTATTTTTACTACTTTTCACATTTTAGAATAGTTTAGTAAAGACATCAAAACTATGAAACAACACAAATGGAATTGTGGGGTGACCAAAGAAAAGTGTTAAACAAATCAAAACTATCTTATATTTTAGATTCTTTAAAGTAGCCGCCCTTTGCCTTGATGGAAAGGCAAAGGCTTTGGAAAGAAATTCATACATAGGATCAACTTCACTATTTATATTTGTCTAAGAAACAAATTTCAAGCATTTAAGCATAAGGCTTTAGATCAAAATGGCTTCAAGAGAATGAAAAATATAGTACATTCAATCAGGTGTGTCCAAACTTTTGACTGGTAGTGTAGATTCAGTTTAATTCAGTGCAGTTGCAGTTGTGGTCTTTGGGGAAAAAAAACTCTTTCCCCATTATCTACTGGTTTGAGTTAATATTTTACAAGTACGCTTTTGATGATGTCTGGACCGCACAGGGTGTTCTTTTCTCTTTTTTTGATTAACTTGACACTGTAAATAGATGTCTCTTTTCTTTTAACCTGCAGTTAAACATCGTTTTTAGCCTTCAGTCCAGTTAAAGATTAATCATGAGCCATCCCATAATGCCTTCTGCCTCCTCTCAGGCTCTGCACAGGCGAGAGGGAAAAGAAAACACTCACGTTCCCACTAATTAAACAGCTTTTCTAAACACACACACACGCACACACACACACACACACACCTCAGAAACACTGTAATCGACTCAATATGGACTTTTGCTCGTCTGGCAACTCCCCAAGTCTCGACCAATAAGAACACTCGATACTGTCCGATCATGAAAACCCACTTCCGAGCCGGTTACAGTCTGCCACTCCTTGTGGTTTTTCAGCTCATTGTTAGCCGTGTCTTAAGCTGAGCAACGGAAATCACTGCTGGCGGCGGCGAGGGTTTTACAACTGGAACCAGTCCATCCAGCGGTCTGCTAACAGTGCCATCTATCAGCCTCCTCAGGGCGGACGCAGTAGGCAGCGGCCTCGTTTACACACACATCAAAAATGTGATTATAATGCGATTAAGACAGTAATGTGAGCGAGGCAGAGGCCGTGTAAACACCGCATACTGATTAGATTAATGCAATTATGCTCTTAGTCGGAGCAAACATAATCGCAGATATATCATCGAAAATTGAATCACTAAAATGTCAACTTGTGTCACGCTTGTTTTTAGCTTGACGGCCTTTTTTGGAGTTTATCCAAAGGGGTTTGAAAGGGTTTTCTATGTTTCTAAGTAGAATTTTCTCAACCCTAGAAGACGATGTAATCTTTCAGTGGAAGTGAAAAGAACCAAGCTGATAAATGAACATTCCTGAGTCAGTAGCTGCTAGTTTTGTTTTATATATTCTTACTCAATCAATGTTTTTATCTCTTCTATTTGTAGTATTCGTTGTATTTAACCCAGTTTAACGATGCACCTTTTAACCCTTATATAAATGCAGAGTATTTCAGATGGCTTACACCTTCGGCAATTTGTGCATAACAATAAACAAACAAAAAGAAAAGACAAAAATCACCAAAATTGCAGGTTTTCACATGGGGAGATGTCAAATTCTGGAATCGTGTAAACGGCTTAATTGGCCTATTGCCTTACTCACAGTATTGGCAATAGTCAAATGATTGTCTCCAATGAGAGACGTGTTTCATGTTTGATGTTGCTCTCGCCCTCAAACTCAGCAGCGGCTCCCTGCCAGCGTTTCTACTCCAGCCGTAATTAATCTCATTTCCTCACTAAATGAGCACAACCACAAATTAACCAATTCCTCTGAGTTGGTGAAGTCGAGCCGATGGGAGTTTTCTAGGAAGCTTTTATAACAGACAAAGAAAGGTGTGTTTCTCTGTGGGATTCCCAGGGTGACTGCTGGTTCTCACGACCCCCCCCCCCCCCCCCCCCACCCAGCCAGTCAGACATTAAACAGAGATGGACAGCAGGTCCATGGCCACACACACACACACACACACACTCACACACACGCAGTCAATGATTACCAGCCTCTCCAGACAAACTAGTGAAGATGGTAAACTGGGTCTGAGTGTAAATGTGAATTAGGTGAACTCCGCTCTCTCTTACAGACTTTACAGTAATGGATTATGGCTACAATGATAATCTTGCTTATTTTTTTTAAGATATTTTAATTACAATAATTCATCACGATTATTCATGTTATACTGATGATCTGAGGAACAAAATGATTTTACTGCATCTTAAATCAACATGTTGACTATTAACATTTACAGTGGGCATTCACAACATACAATTAGACATAATTAACTGCACAACTCTACTTGAGACTTCAGTATTTGATGTTTTATTAGGATACAGTAATTTATAGTGTATAATAGTTTCAAAGTGTAATTTGTTTAATTTTTTCCGTCTGGAACCAGGCAGGCCAAGTAAGAGCCATTTCCTACTAACATTGGACGGTCTGGCAAAAGGAAAACTTTCAAATCTATTTAACCTGTAAATTTTTTATATTTTTAAATTTGTATTTTTAAAAAAAGTTGACAAACATAATCTGACATACTCTGATGGCTGCTGCATCACTTGTCTCATGGTGACAAAACCACACTCTTTCTTACTTTAATTCCCTTGCATGTAATTTATGACTTTTGTCGTTTTAAAACCATTCTTCTCCTCCTCTCGTTTAGTTTAATGTCATTTGCGTGTGATAGACTTTTTTTCCCCTCTTTCTCGTTTGGGGTGAGATGATTTTTTTATGGTCCTCTTCTTTTTTTTGTCTCACCTGCACAGTTTGATCATTCACATCATTTGTGCAAACTGAACTAAAAACAATGCAATAAGGCAGAGAAAGAGAGAAGGAGGAAAAGAGCAGCAGGAGGAGAAAGAAGAAGAAGAGGAAACTGACAGACAGGGAGAGAGAGAGAGGGAGGATGAAGGAGAAGATAAGTAGGATGAGGATTGTTTTGTTCTGGGCGGCTGAACACGGCAGCTGATCAGTCATCCTGGGTGTTAAAGGTTAGAGACTGAACTCACAGATACAGACTCATCGCTGCTCTGTCTGCTTAACACGGATTTAACAAGGACAAGATGAGACGTGGACAGAAAAGTAATAGCATGTCTTGAGTCTTTTTGGTTAAAATGCATATTCTTATTCTGACAGCTTTGGAATTTAAAACCCGTTTGCATTACGCTCGAATTTCAAAATTAGGTCACAGCGAAAATATGCAAAAAGAGAGCAGAACTGACTAGAGCAAGAGGAAAGACTGTGTAACGTGTTCCCGGTAATTAAAACGTCATGTACTGTAGCTCCAAAAAAAAAGAAAAAACACATGGCAGCCAGTCAATTATGCAAATATATGTAATTCAATTATTTGTGATTTGAGTGTAGAAATGGGGTTTGTACTCTCTCTTTACACTGTGACTGTGATTGAGATGTGGTGGAGTTTTATAGTTCCCAACAATCTTGTCGTTTCACATCTCCAGCCAGACTTAACCATGTGATTCCATTATATCTGACTGGATGAGACAACGCCACGGAGAGAGAGAGGGGGGAAAGGTCGCGTGGTGACGAGCTGTCAAAATATTGATGACTGAGTCGGATCAGGCCTTTTCTTTTCCCCCGAGTAAAAATCCATACCTGTCCCGCACCACTTCATCAAGTCATGTTTGATTATAAACCTTATCCCAGCTTAGTTTACATATCGGTATCAGTTCTGACAAAAAAAAAAAAATCCCTTTGCA